>NC_054876.1:1758655-2009804 GCF_018320785.1 Cheilinus undulatus
TAGGTGAAACTGTGTAATGAGCCCTTTTTTTTTAACTGAAAACAATTATCCAGTGTGTTGAGTGAGTTTTTAGATGTCAGACTCATTTAAAGATCATTCAGATATTCATGGATGTCAAACAGGAGCTCAGATAAAAAGCTCTGTTTATTGGTGGGGCCTTTTGGTGCCTTTATTAGATAGAGGAGGACAGTGGATGGACTATAAAACAGGGAAGAGAGCAGGGAGAGACATGCAGGACATGGTGCTACAGGCCGGATTCGAACCCATGGTGCGCACCTTAACCACTCGACTACCAGTGCGCCCCAGACAAACTGAGTTTTAACTCAGTCTGTTTTATGGATTTGCAAGTCTCTCACTTAACATGTTAAACTGGAGATTCCTGCAAGTCATTAACCTCTTCAGATAGAAGCATTAAATATCAGAGGTGGCCATCATTGAACCCACATCACTAACAGGGTTATGTGTCTTCTGTGGATATGTTTAAAAGAAAATAAGGCCGAGTAACCCACACCCATTTCTCCTCATACCAAAATTATGGCGGAGCATCAGACTCAGTAGACCATGTAAAACACATTTCTGATTAAAAAGAATCATGTATCTCCAATGTCAAGGATAGGAAATCTTACTTATATGTCACGTTTGGCTTTTGTGCTTGATTTCTTATCATCAATTATTAAAAAATACATTGCAAAGTGGTGTAATTTTATCTTTTCATCTGTATTTATACAGCACTAGCCAAAATCAGTTAGATTTAACAACAAAAATCATTTTCAGGGGCTTTTTTTCAACACAAAAACCTGGTGAATGGGCCCTCCATAGTCATGACATCAATGCATGTGTGCTAGATCGGTGAAACAGGGGCTTTTTAACCGCTTTTCACCACTGTTTTTGTTCATTTATGCCAATTTTTTTCCACCCATGCTGATTTTTTCCACTTTTAATTCCCTTTTGAACCCAATTTTCCTACTTCATAGCCAATTTTTGCAACTTTTTACCCACTTTATTCCCTTTATGCCACTTTTTAACAGCTTTTCACCATTTCCACCCATTATGGCACCCTTTTTGTATTTCTGTAACCCATTTTTGCCACTTTTCCCCTTTTTTTCCTGTTAAAAAATTCTGCAACTATATTTTACTTTCAGCCATTTGTTCCCACTTTGAACTCATGTATGCCAGTTTTTGACCTGTTTTTACACTCTTTTACACTCTTAACCTCTTTTCACCATTTTCTTCACATTTTTTCTCTTGTTGCATTTCCTAAAATATATTTATTGCCATTTTAATCCCATTGTTGATACTTTTGAATCCTTTTAATCACGGCTTTCACAAGTTATGGCACTTTTTCTACATCTATTTCATTTTTTCCACTTATAACTTATTCAACCAATCACATGACCCCGACAGAATGTTCAGTGTGTTTCAATCAGTGACTTTATTAGTTCAAGTAAATAAAAACGCTATGCAAGGTCAATTACAAGATGTTTAAAGGTCATGTGACACCTGTGTTACAGTGGGTCCTCATGAGTTAAACTTATGAAAATAAAATCACAATGTCATCAGACTATATGATGAAATCTGAGAGTGAGAGGCTTTGTGCCTCCATGTTTTCTTTCGTTTGGTTGTATTCCTTTGCACCTCCTTGAACCTGAGGATAGATGTGTAAATTGACAGAAATTGCAGTCAGGACTCTAATATCTGTAACCTGACATGCCAGATGGATTTGTTTCACACATTTATCTGGTAAACCTCTCATACACAGCGTTTGGGAAAGGGTGGAGACTTTGAAAAAAAAAAACTTGGAGGGTGATTGGATGAACGTTTTGTCTGTCAAATCTTTACAGGCCAATCAGAGCAACAAAACACGTGACGTAGCCGCTACCGAGAGTAAATCCATAGAGAACTGCATAACACAAACCATGGCAACTGTAGACATATCAGTACACGACTTTTGTGGTTTTTGAAAAGAAAACAACTCACTGCTGTTCTTTGTTCTTCTTTTAACGAAGAAATGTTGTCAATCTCTGATAAAACTGGCGCTTTAGCAGCATCCACGCTAATCTGTTCTGCCATAATTGCACCGGTCTCTTCTCGCAGCATGCTTACGTCACGACTCTGCCACGCCAGAAAGTACTGCCCCTCGTCGCTGATTGGTCCTGTCACTTTCTAACCGGGCCCAGACGGTTCAGATGGGAGCTTTGCAAGATGGATTCACCAGTGAGAAACACAGAAACGGGCGAATCCATCTGCTCTGCAAGGTTATAATTGTATAATGGTGCCTTTTTAGACATCAGAAGTTTAACCGGAGTCTGCTGTAAGTCTGTGTTTCAGGCAAAAAATAACCTTTGTTGAGTTTTGTTTTATTCATTGTAGAGGCCTGAAAACAGTAAAAGTATGAAAATAAACTCTTAAGTGCAACTTCTTTTAAAAATGTCCCTGTATGAGCTGTTTAACTATGGATGAAGGTTTTACACACAGACCTTTTTCCCTTCCAGTTAAAAAGTAGGTACAGTAAATTTACCTCAGTACATTTTCCTCCAACTGAATAGTTTTACTCTGCATTTAACATTTGGTCCCGGTCTATTTGGAGTAAAATTCACTCTGCTTGCAGGTTGATGTTTTCAGAGTTGTTTTTACTCTGAATGATGATTATGGACTCCATGATGAACAAAATAAAAACGACTCCACAGCCATTGTACTCACTACAGAGTAATAAAGTTGGTTTATTACAGTGCTGGTTTTTTTTTTACTCAACAGTGTTTTACTTCATCCTTTCAGAGCTGTTTTCCATTCTATATAGAGCTGTTTTTCAGTCTTCATAGAAATGCTTCTGTCTCATTATTGGACTATTTCTTCACCAAACAGAGCGCTTTATGTAGAGCTGCTTCCTACTCTAGATTGGTGCTCCTCCCAGAGCGACATTTTACTCAACATACAGTGCTTAACAAATGTATTAGACCACCTGTCATATTTGTCTCAAAGACCATCCAGCATCATGAAGTGCTTTAATGCGGACTCTTTCATTTTCACTGAGCTCTGCGTGTTTTACCATTTGAGCAGGAATGAGGAATTTCAAACTGAATTCACCCAAATTTAAGCTGGCTCACTGGGCTTCTCTGAGAAGTCAGAAATGAATCAAGCATAACATTCAACCACTAAAACTCATTTTTTTTTCTGTTCAGGAATGACAGTAAATAACTATAATTTGACATTTTAATCAAGAAATATTAATGTGGCATAATTGTTTCTTAATTTCCTTTATTAAGAGCAAAAGACTGCAAAAGACTGTGGTTCTGAATTGCCCGTAGTTTTGAGTGTGGCTGGTCGTTTGTCTCAGTATGTTTGACCAGCGACATGTCCAGGCTTAAACCCTCTGATGGATGGAAAAATCAGGGTCTATCAAATGAAAACTTGAAAAACTTCCATCTCTCTCTCCTCTCTTTTAGGCTTACAGTCTTAAAGATTACAAGCAGCTGGGGTTAGACATAAACCTACGAGGCCTTGGTCCCGACTACAGAGCCATTGAGAAGACAGTAAGTACCAACCTGCAATGTCTGAGTGGGTTCATGTCCTGTCAGCTGGGATGGGGGGCGGCGTATTGAGAAGGCATGCTCACAGCATGAAAAGAATGATCCAGAAGTTGTGGACACAACCAAGGAGTTCACTGTATGAAGCTGTAAAATTTTTAGCTATAATATCAATCAGTACATTTGCATGCAGTTAGGAAAAGTCAATTAACTGTGTTGGCCAGACTAAAAATGGCAGAATTCCTGTTTGTTTTACAACATATGTCCAAGAGACTTTTTTTGTAGGTCCTGTTATGGTATGCCCTCACGGGACCAAATTTGGTCCTACTCGCCTTGATCCAAACAAACTTGCTCTCTGCACTCTATTTTTGCACAAAAATAGTCGTGTTACACATCAAATTAAACAGAAGAAGCTACAAGCTCAAATAAACCATTTTTACCTACATCACATCCAGCTCAAAAAGGACTCAAATCAATGACTAATCAATAGCCACATATCAAAGTGGCCTTAGCACTATGTAGCCAGACACTTCCGCCCCCTACGGGATGGTTCCTGGTACTACAGACACAAACATGGTCTCATTTGAAAGCCCAGCCTCTACTGGAGATTCTAGTTGTGTTTGTGCAGTTTCCATTTGTTTCAACAGTTTCTTTTAGTTTTTAGCACTTTATTTTGTGTTGTTTTTGTGCCATTGAAAATAAATCTGCTCCTCTTGGTGTCAAACTTTAGTTCCTTTGTAAGAATTACATGATGCAGTGATAAACTATAATGGTATATGAGTGGAAAAAGGTTTGATACCTGAGACGTTTCAAATGGCAGAGATGGTGCCAAATTGGGCCAAAATGGCACAAGAGGGGATTTCACCTGGATATTTTTTACGAAAATCTCTCTTATTTTGTCCTGATAACCCTCTAGTGGCATGAAAGTTGAAAGAGGTAATGTCAAAATGTGGTGCTTTGGCCTACTGGAGATTTTTGGACTTCAACTGCATAATTTCTATTGGATATATTTGCTAAAATTGCAAAAACATTAGGTGAGAATGAAATTTTTCGTTTGCCAACTTGATTCTCTCTGATCCAGTAACATATATGCACATATTTACACTTCTGAACATTTTCAGTGCCCTCTTCATTATTGTACCTTGACCACTCAAGTGCTTGTAGGAGTTATACTCATTTAAAGATGGGTTGGAAATTTTGAGCAGTGGCCTAATGAAAGAGGCAAAACAGGTTAAAGCTGAAGAACATTCAGTATTCTAAGTTGGGGGGCGGGGGGTCTTCTGCAATTCCCACTAACATTATTCATACCAACTACCTTGATATGCTACTGGGTATTTTTTGTGCCAAGTTTTAATGCCTAGAAGTCTTTTAAACCTCAGAAAATAATACTTCCTGTTTCATGGCCAAAAAAATCTGTCATGGCTATGCCTTTTTAAGTAGACTAGGATGTGCAGGGCAGGATTTGGTCCACCTTTTAATAACTGGAATCTTTTTTGACCTGGTGAAATGTTTACATGTGAGGAGCCGCCATGGCCAGGCCTGTTAACTAATAAAGCAGACTTTGATAACTTTTGACCTTTGGCATCTCTTCTCACTTTTTTACCAAAAATGAAGATGATTGGATGAAAGCCCTAGGTGGAGTTCATTCAAATATGACCCCTGAAATATTCTGTATTTTAACAATACTAACAGGAGCATTTATGAGCTGAAGTGTCCATGTTTAAAGTAAAAACAGATGTTATCATTTCCTTAACAAACACTGATTCATGTCTAAAGCCTATCAAACCGAGGTTTCCATTTCCCATCTCACATTTATCTTCCTGAACTGAACGGGGGTTTCATGATGAGACGTCCTGATTTGAGCTGTAATGGCTCGGGTCAGAGAGCGGTGACTGTCTCCAGTGACGTCCTGAAACAGTCTTCTTCTGTTTCCATTGGTCGGCCTGAACTGGACTGTAGAGTTAACATGACATCCTTAGAATAAACACACACAGTCATGATCACTGATACCAGGCAGACATCTGTAGACCTGACTATTTAGCTGCTCCTTATTTTATCTCCCTCTTTTTGACATTTTTCAGTTTTTTAATAAAGAAATTCAGCATTGCACGGACCAAAATGACACAAAAACACCACGATGTTGTATTTATTCACAGTCAAGAATTCTAAGCTTTAAAAAAAAATGATTAGGAAGTGTTTGGGCATGATTGTCTGTCTTTCAGTGTCTCCTGATGTCCACATTGTGTGTCCTCTGACCCCGTCCAGTTGTCCGAGCTCATTATTTAAAGGCTCCCATGCTGTTCCTCAGATAACATTTCATTTACAAAGCAAATGAGAGTGGCCCTGAGAAGTTAAGTGCTCTTTGTGCTTTGATATATCTGTTGTTAATCCCCAGTTGTAAAAAGTGAGCATGTTTGGCCAATTTAGTGGAGATTGAGCCCTGTGCATCTCCAGGGCCAAGCCTATTAGTGAATGATATGTGTAAATGTTGATAGGCTGACTGAATGGCTGGCTGTGTTCGGGCTTTTTCGTGGGCTGTGTTGAGAGGCTCTGCCGGGGAGACGCACAAAGAGAAGAGCCTTAAGGGAGAAATGACTCAGTTAATTAAACCCCTTTTATAATCTGTTTCTCTCTCTCTCCCTCTCCTCTCTCTCGCCCTTTCACAATCATCATGCTGAGAAATTGAAACGGCAGAGGCTGTATTCAAATGTGATCCGCGAGCAGAACAAAAAGATAAGTAGGATTCCCTTTCTGCCCGCTAAGGACCCGGAAGGCAACGACAAGAAAGTTCCCAGGATGAAGGTGAGCATGTTTATGTGAGAACCCCGACACATGTGAGAACAGGCGTGAGACTGTGGAGGTTTTAGAGAGCCCAGATTTAACAAACCCTGACAAAAGAGGATCTTTGCTACGCTCCAACTGTGAAGCTTTCTTAAAAGTCTCTATGAAGGAAAACCATTTGGTTTCTAGTAAACTGAAGTGTTGGGAAGTGTTGGTTTAAAAATCAAATCCTCACATCACTGCATTAAATACAGTGTTTATCTGGTTGACTTAAACTATGGCTTAAAATTTTTGTCACCTACCTTTTCTCAATCAGAAAGACAAGCCCTAGACTAAAAAAAGATCTCTGATGATAAAAACTGAGTCTGGTTTTCAGCAAGGAGACCAAAAGCAAGACTGAAATGTCAGTGCTGGACTGTTCCAAGTTAAACATCCACAGTATTTCTCCAATGTGTGTATAATTGATAAAAGACACAAGCAGAGACTCGGTAGGGAGCTTTCATATGCCAATGTATTTTAAAGCTGTTAGACTATTGACTGGCTCATAGAAATAGAGAAGATAGTAATTGTTCTAATTTAAAGTGAAGACTAAAATGTACGGACTTTCTATCGACTAAAACTAGACTAAAACTTTTGAGAGTGAAAATGACTAAAATTTTATTAAAACTAAAAGAAATTTAATCTGAATGCAAGACTAAATTCAACAAAGCTACCAAGATTAAAGGGCTCTGCACGCTAAGTCTTTTTTTTTGCTTTGCATGTTAAAAAAGAAAAACAATGACATGTTGTCCTAACTCAGGTTCTTTTGTAGTTGCATATACTGAAACCACCGTCTGTCATGATTTTTCCAGAACAGGTGCAGTTTTTTGTGTTATTTTCCAAACAGCAATCTCCGGTCCTGACAAATGAAGCCAATGAAGAAGTGCAAAAAAATGCAATACTGAGAGTGTCCACTTGAGGCTGTCTGCAGGAACACCGGAAGTCCCGTCTGAACACAGAAAGCCGTAACCTTGCAAAGCAGATGGATACGCCCATTTCTGTGTTTCTCACTGGTGAATTCCTCTTGCAAAGCTCCTGTCTGACTGTTTGGGCCCGGTTAGAAAGTGACAGGACCAATCAGTGACGAGGGGCAGTACTTTCGGGCGTGGTGGAGTCACGAAGTAAGCGAGCAGCAACAAGAGGCCGATGCAGTTGTGGCAGAAGAGATTAGCGTGGATGCTGCTATAGCGTCAGTTTTATCAGAACTTGATGACATTTCTTCGTTAAAAGAAGAACGAAGAACAGCAGTGAGTTGTTTTCTTTTCAAAAACCACAAAAGTCGTGTACTGACATGTCTACAGTCGCCATGGTTCGTGTTATGCAGTTCTATATGGAGTTTATTCCTCGGCCGCGGAGTACATGCACCTCAGTAGCGGCTACGACATGATGTGTTTTGTTGCTCTGATTGGCCCGTAAAGATGTGACGGACAGAACATTTATCAATCACCCTCCGAGTTTTTTCAGATCCTCTGCCTTTTCCCTGACGCTGTCTATCAGAGGTGTTCCAGATGGATGTGTGAAACAAATCCCTCTGGCATGTCAGGTTAACAAAGCCACTTTTTACACTAGAAATATACTGGTTTACAAACTTAAAGAAAACAAAACGTGTCTCATTAGCTTATGTCTTCATATCCTCTCACTGTACGGGGGGTGGATTTTTTGTACCACAGTTTAGTTAATAAAAACCTCACTGCGCACTGATTGGTGCGTCTGATTTGATTGACAGAAAGCTTGATAGACAGCCGCCCCTCCAGAAGGCTAGCTTTAGTGCTAGCTTAGCTGGCAGGAAGTCAAGCTCAGTGGGCGGGCTTTGTCTGCCGTTAGCTTGATCCAAAGTTTGGTTGAGACAGCGAATTCAATATGGAGGCCGGCACGCATAGGCTTTATGCACGGAAGGGTGTGATGTATTTCTGGTGGGAAAAAAGGTCACTTTCCAACGATATGGTGCCAAGCCTGTACGGAATCTAAACCGTCCTTCACTGCGTTTATTCATCAGGTTTTTTGTTTGTTCTCATCAGTTGTTGTTTGTGTTTACTCTTTATCTTAATGGCATCCAAACCTGCTGAAATGATGTTTCAAAAACAGGTTCATAGCGCTAGTGGACATCATTGCTGTGTGCTACAATGTACATCGTCAGCTAAATTTACTCAGCATTGAGTCAGCTTGGGTAACTCATGCAAACAGCGAGTAAACAGCAGTTGAAATGAATTTGCCATCATATGCCGTTCTCTTCTGTGTTCAATCTCTTGACCGACACCCATGTGTTGATCTCTCAACCCATGGATGTCACCCATGGAACATGATCAGTAGAGGCCTTTGGTTTGTATTTGCAGCCATGTAGGAAAGAAATAAAACTTTGCTCTCCATCACCATCAGCCCTGCTTGAGCTAGTTCTGTATCTCTGCCAGGGTTCAACCTTTATTTATTTCTCGTTGAGAGCAGGCTCTCATTATTAATGATGTCGAGAGTACAAAGACAAGATGAACAACACAAAAGGGTTATACAAAGTTCAAGATAAAAGACAGTACCAACATGGTTAAAGACAGCCACACTTAAAGGCACAGTCATCTAAGATCATGGTTATGAATCGACCCCTGTGAACAAATGTTTGCAGGTTCAATGTTCATTGTAAAGTGTTCCATGTGAACGCAGCAGAAAAGCTAAAAGCAGTTTTTCCAAATGAAGCGTTTGTCCGTGGAATTTTGAGCATCATCCAATCACTAGATCATGTTGAGTATTGATTATGAGACTGATTTAACCCTCGTATTGTCTTCCCATCTACTACGCACCTTCTGTTTAGGTGTAAAATAATTACCTTTTTTTTGTTTCATCTTTTGTAAACACATTGACGTATATTTTACACTTGTTTTTGTTATTTATGGGATGATAGACCTCGTTTACATAAAAGATACCTAATTTTTGAGTAAAAAAAAAAGCAGAAATTCTGAATTATTTTAACAATGGTTATGATCTGAGGAACATCATTTGATGGAATATCAGGGCTGGGTATGTATCAAAGTTTAGACAGAATATTGTTTTGAAACGATTTCCATTTTTTTAATGGCAGCAGAAAGTCACACTTTGTTGACCTCCCAGGTCAAACTGACCCGATCATTGAGGTATTTGTATGTATGTATGTGCACTGGAAAGTGTAATTGTGTCATCAATTGAACCACTAAATGTGGCCAGGTTAAACTGACCTTGAAGACAACAGATGCTATAACTTTTATTAAACACATGTAGTTCAACAGAAATATTCAAAATTAATTTTACTTGCAAAGAGCATTGCAAGGAATCATCCATGTCATTTTCAGGCACTTATATGGTAGAAAACCAAAGTCATGACATTTTAATTTTCGGAATCGGGTCAAATTGACCCGAAGACAACAGGAAGGTTAACAAAGATGTTATGTATCATGGCATATTGCCATCATATAAGCTTTATAGATAAATAAAAACCAATGTCTATCACGCCTTACAGTTAGAGGTGGCCAGCAAACTTTTTCATCTAAAATGCAGTGATGAGTGGAGTAACTGTCATTAGTAATGAATCTGAGGGCTGAGTGATAAATGGAATTTAGGAAACCAGAGTGGAGGCAGAGGCGGTCCTGTAAATGACATCACCATAGTCTAGGACAGGAAAAAAGACAGCTTCAATTATACGTTTTCAGCCGAGCTTTGTAGCTTGTTGACAAGTTTATCAGTGTGGAATTTGAATGTGAATTTTTGGTCATGACAGACACCAAGATACCTCAGAGAGACTCTTTCAATAGTGTGTCCTGTCAAAGTGGTGATATGAAAGTTATATAGGTTGTCAGGAATGTCCCTGGTTTTTGAGAATAACATGAATTTGGATTTGCTAGAGTAAAGGAACACTTTTAATTTAAACAGAGCATGTTGTTGTTGATTAAAGTCTTGCTGAAGGTTCTCAATGGCTGAACATTGAGTGTTATACAATACTGAGTCATTGGCGTAAAGGTGGATGTTACAATTTGTGATAGCAGATGTAATGTTGTCGACATATTATGTAAATAAAACAGGACCCAGTATTGAGCCTTGTGGAACTCCCTTTGACGACAGTAGAAACCAAGAGCGTTCTTTTCTTAAAACAACACATTGTTTACTGTGAATGCAAATTAAACTTAGTGTACTCAGCACGCAAGGTTCAAGTGCATGATCTTTTTTTCAGATAAGGGGCTAAGGAAGTGTAACTGAGAAAAACAGACTCATTTTTAGCAGATCCGTCTCCTAGAGTGTCCGAGCATGATCGCTCCCCCCTCCTCTCTCCTCCACTGGTGATTGCTGTCACAATGCTAACATTGTTCTGTGCACTGACATGTGCATACTTTGTCCAGTGCAGTAGGTTGGTCATAGTTGGTTTGCAATTCTGCCAAGAAGATGAAAAAAGAATTGGCAACTATGGGCAACCACTTCCACCATTTATGACATTAACACAAACAGTGGAGTCCTTCCTGCTTCCAGTTAACTTACAAGTAACCAGAACTCGAGCACAGTTGTGCTCACGTTCCCCATTTACTGTGACTCAGGAGCACTAAGGGCATGTTTTCACACTGATCATATGAACAGGATGGGTCATTTGTACTCTGATCAGGGCCCTAATCCTTAATATTAACCATCCTTACATACCCCTCTCTCTCCTGACTTACTCTGTCTTCCTCTCTTTTAATCTCAGGCTTTGGAATATGCCAAGACCATCGCAAAACCTGCGGTACAGCCTCGACCAAAGCAGAGACAGAATGGCCAGTCTGAGGGCTTCACTGAGCATGCTCAGTACTGGGAGGGCTTGGACGTGTTTCAACCAGCAGCTCTGGATGTCCTACGGAAACGACACGAAGAAGAAAAGCAGGCGGTGGCTCTGTTTAGAAAAATTCATCCGGTCTGAGTTGTTGGTGTCATCATGGAGCCTGAGCCTGCTTAACACTTAAAACAACAATCTGAGTTTAAAAACAAGCACTTTAAGAAGATTTACCTTCAAAAAGACTCCAGAATTCCTCATTAATAAAATTAAATAGATCCTCTATGAAAACAGTGGCATTAAGCAGTTAAAGATTCATTTTTTGCACATCATTTCCATCTGTTTCTAACTGGATATTCATGCTGGTTTTATTTAAAACAGTTTGTCTCTTCTCATCCCACTGCACTTGTCGACACTGTTTACCATAAAATATAAAATCTTTTAGAAACCATGTCGTTCCCCAAGCAGCAACAAAATTTGCGATGAAAACCAAAAGTGCAAAAAACTGTAGTTCCTCATATGTCCACTAGAGGCTGGTTGCAGAAGCAGCAAAAGTCACATACACACCCATTTTGAAATATAAATGTTTGCAGAAGAGATAAAGACGTTTAACGCCTGGTTGAAAAATGATTTTGGCCTGAATTGTTTTTCTTTATGAGCACATACTGTGCTCATAAAGACATGGAGGCTGAAGACTGAAGGATGTCAACTTATGCTTAAATGACCTTGCCCTCCGTGAGCCAGTCATATTTCACACAGTGACAGAATGCACCAAGACATCCTGCTGACAGAGCTCCATAGAAAAGCCATCACTAACATCATGCAGAGCATTGCCTTGCAGCAACCTTTGCTATTTAACATTACTGTAGATTAGTTTATGGCTACCATCTCATCTTCAGCCCCATAGCATTAGCTCATTATGCCATGGTTATGTTCTTTGACAAACAGACATTAGTTTTAACTGTCGCTAAAGGTCATAGTTAAAGCTGAAAATGATTTATTTGAACTTGTGCAGCATGCCTATTGTTGGTGCAGAGAGTTAGGATTGTGGGGTTAAGTGATTGATCGGGGACATGGCTGATAAGACTGTTGAGCTCAGAATTTAAATATGGCAAAATATTGTCACATGCTCCAGTCTTTACAGAACTGATATGGCTGTGAATGCTGTAACAACAATTTTAAAACACACATACCACATGGTGCAGTTCACAAAAAATCCAGCAGATGGAGGTGGAGGCTTAACTGCATGATGCAGTACACGTTCAGATCTAGAATAAGACTAAACATGGACAGGTCTATCAGCTGCCAGCAAGAAAAAGAATAAATATTCAGGACTATTTTCTTCAAACACCAGAGTCAGTAGATGGTAATGAGTTATGACAGATGCAAGCTTTGCAAGAAACGAGGTGAAACTACGCAGCAACACCGGACTTAGACTACACATGACAATACATCATGCTAGTTAGCTGTTAGCTACAACAGCTATGCTCGCTAGTGTGTGCTGTCACATCCAACACTGTCCCTGAATGACACTGTGAAGTTAAAATTCCCCTCAACTTCTGAATGACAGAAAATCACAGGAAGAGGTTTTAAGTTTTACTTGAAAAAACTTTAGCTGAGTGAAACAACAACAGACAGGGCTGTTTCAAGTTAAAGGGGATATTTTTGACCCCTTTAAGACAAGTTAATATTGTCTCAGAGGTCCTCAAAACATGCCTGGGAAGTTTATTGCTGAAAAAATGTCTAAAAACCGCTCTGTTTCAGCCCTGCTCAGAACGAGCTGTTTCTGTGTCTGTGGCTTTAAATGTTACTGAGCTGTCTGACTTCGCCCCTGACTCCGCCCCTCTCAGGAAATGGATGTGGCTCTCCTGATCCTCCTCTCGGCCAAATGGCAACCTCCGGTCCTAAAAAATGAAGCCAATGCGGAAGTGCAAAAAAATTGCTATACCGCGACTGTCCACTTGAGGCTGGCTGCAGGAAAACCGGAAGTTCCGTCTGCACACGTGTTAAACAGCCGGTTTTGACACACAAAATAAACTGGTTTACAGCGTGGTTCAGAACACCAAACGTGTCTCATTGGCTAGTGTCTTATTGTGCTCCCACTGTACCGGGGGTGAGTTTTTTTGTACCATGATCGTTTGGATTATATTTAGGATAAACCTCACTTCACGGTGATTGGCGCGTCTCATTTGATTGACAGATAGCTCGGCAGGCAGAGGCTACTTTCCTGTCAACCGAAATGCTAGCTAGCAGGCTGACAGGAAGTTGCGCTTAGTGGGCGGGCTGTTAGGTTGATCCAAAGTTCGGTTGAGACCGCGATTTTAATATGGAAGCATCCACGGATTGGCTTCAACAGCCGTTTTACTCCACCTATTGTAAGCAGACGACTGACATCAGGCGGGTTTTGTCCACTTCTTTCTACAGTCTGTGCTCTCAGCTGAGGATCAGGAGAGGAGGGTGGAACTTTCTTCCAAGCGGGGAGGGCCAACCAAACTTGGGGGCGGGGCCAACTTCCCACATGAGATCATGAGGGGAAAATCTGAGAACGGCTTGTTTCAGCACACATTTTCTGAAAGGAGGAGAAAGAGAGGGGCATGGATTTTTCTGGTACTTGAGTGGATTGTGGGCGGGCCAGGGGCACATATTTTCGATTATTAACAGCTGCTGTTTCAGTCTGTGTATGTTTATTATCCCAAATCAACATGCATCTTGATAAGCATCGTGTGGTGAGGCTGTGGGAAATACCACGCTCTAGTACTGCAGTTTTTCCAAAGGCTTCAGACCTCAGCTCACCTTTTTGTCTGTTTTTAGGAAGATTCAAAGTTATTTTGAGACAGAGTTATTATGGTGGCAGCTGGGGATGGATGAATTTGGTCCAATGTTATCTACAATCTCAGTTGTTGGTTTATGAATAAAGGCACATCTCAGGGCCCGTAGGCTGGCACGGCACACACATATGAATATCTAAAAGACAGAAAATGTTTATCCATATCCTGATTTTATACACAGTGAAAAATTCTTTCTGTTAATTACAGTTTTATCCTCGTATCTTTTCTATGCAGGACTTTGTTAATGACTATATTTGAGGGCCTATCTCAGACTCCTGCCAGGGTGATTTTATAGACTAAAGAGAATAAAATCCTGATGCTCTGATGTGTAGAAAATGCTGCTGCTGGTCTACAGCTCACCTCAGGTCTCTGTCACATGTTTGTCGCCGTGTTTTAGTCGTTACTCCGTCCAACACAATAAACTCTCGAGCAGCTCATTTTACTAATTGAACCCTCAGATCATTATCAAAGCACTATTTACCTCAGTGCAATATTTTAATTAGATTATAGTCTCTATTTAACCCATCATGGACTCTTTGAAGCTGTGTGTTTTTAGTGTTAAGTCCTCAGATGCACCGTTGGAAACAAATGACTGAGGCCTTTTTAATTTAATGAGGAACGCTGCCCATCCAGGCTGAGTCCTTTGCATCTTTTTTAGGTCCCACCTACTCGTTTTTCGCCATTGAAATCCAGTTAATTGAAGGAGTCTTTCACCGCCATACATGAAGGAGGACAAATTAGCATCCCTTTTTGCCCATTGGGAAGCCAAGGCAGACGTGGCTGCTTTGATGTGAGAAGCACGCTTTCAGCGGGCGGCAGGCTTCCTGAAAATGAGCTGATGGCCCTGCTATTAGGCCCAAATGCAGATGCGTCCATGTGTTGCAAAACGCTTAATCTTTTAATTGATCACCTTCTGCTTGGCCTATTCTCCACATCGTGTTTCTCCCCTCCGCCTGTTAATCAGAATCACGTTTTGATGACATGAATAGCTTTTCAAAGGAGGGAAAGGGACGACTGGAGCGGAAGGAAACAGCCTGTTGTGGGGCTAAAGCCCGGAGAGAGATGCAGCTTCTTCTTAAAACATCTAATAGAATATCAGTGATGCTGTTTGCCTTTTTTAGGCCCCATGCAAAGACCAATGTGAGGCCCGTCTCTATTTAGCTAAAAGCAATCATAGCAGTTAAGAAGATATTTTTAGGCATCTTTTATCAGGTAGCAAAACCAAACATTAAATATAAATACCAAAACATGATTCTCATTTTGCAGCATCCATGCTTCTGCAACACATCAGACATTTTTAAATATGGCACACCATTTCAGCACATCCACCAGTTTATTGTTAAACATGTCTGTAACAGTGATACTCAGCGTGTGGCTCTTTTCTGATGATTTATGGCTCTTTTCTGATGATTTATGGCTCTTTTCTGATGATTTATGGCTCTTTTCTGATGATTTGTGGCTCTTTTCTGATATTTTTGTGGCTCTTTTCTGATGATTTGTGGCTCTTTTCTGATGATTTGTGGCTCTTTTCTGATGATTTGTGGCTCTTTTCTGATGATTTGTGGCTCTTTTCTGATGATTTATGGCTCTTTTCTGATGATTTGTGGCTCTTTTCTGATATTTTTGTGGCTCTTTTCTGATGATTTGTGGCTCTTTTCTGATGATTTATGGCTCTTTTCTGATGATTTGTGGCTCTTTTCTGATGATTTGTGGCTCTTTTCTGATGATTTATGGCTCTTTTCTGATGATTTGTGGCTCTTTTCTGATATTTTTGTGGCTCTTTTCTGATGATTTGTGGCTCTTTTCTGATGATTTATGGCTCTTTTCTGATGATTTGTTGCTCTTTTCTGATATCTTTGTGGCTCTTTTCTGATGATTTGTGGCTCTTTTCTGATGATTTGTGGCTCTTTTCTGATGATTTATGGCTCTTTTCTGATGATTTGTGGCTCTTTTCTGATGATTTATGGCTCTTTTCTGATGATTTATGGCTCTTTTCTGATGATTTGTGGCTCTTTTCTGATGATTTATGGCTCTTTTCTGATGATTTGTGGCTCTTTTCTGATGATTTGAAACATTTTTCCCATTGTTGCCACTTTTTTTTGACACTTTTATCCTGATTTTTGCCCCTTTTGTTGCCTTTTTTGCCACTTTTTGGCCATTTAAGCTGCCTTTTTCAGTTAAATGCCACCTATTTCCCATTCTGCCAGTCTTTGATGCTTTTTGTCCATTTTAGTCACTTCTCACCCATTTTTGACACATTTATCCTGCTTTTTGTAATTTTTTTGCCCCTTTTTGCCTATTTTTTCCACTTCTCTTCTTTTTAAGCTACCTTTTGCAGTCAAACCCCACTTAATTCCCTATTTCCCACCTTTTTGCTGATTTTTGCCCATTTTAGTCACTTTTCACTCATTTATTGTCACATTTTTGTCACTTTGGGACCATTTTTGCCACTTTCTGCCCTTTTTGCTACTTTTCCCCACTGTAGCTCTTGAGTGTGGCTCTTGTTTTGACAGGGAAGCTTATATTTTGAAATGCTCACCTTTCCCAATGGCCACATGCTTTCCTTTCCTCAAGAATTCCATTAAATGAAGAAAATAAAATAATGGAATTAAAAAAAAAAAAAAAATTGGACCCTGTTTTTTAAATGTTATTTGTTTTTCTGTTTTTGAATGAATTTTTTCATTTTCAGTCAAGAACAGAGAAAAGGAATAACGAGAGTTTCTCCTGTTTTTTTCAGTCTGATTTCTACCAGGAAATGGATCTGCCAGAAAGTACACTGAGCGTAAACGGCCCATAATCAGAGCAGTTTCTTCAACATTTCACAGTGTTAGACTATAACCATCAGTGTGTGACTACTTTAAATAGACTTAAAGAAAGGTTGAACCCCCCTCCCCTCATGAATACAGCTCTTTAATGCGTCTGCCTCCCTGTAGCCTGACATTATGTCTGCCGGTTCACCATGAAAGCACACTCATGTGCACTAAAGTGGATTAAACGGCCGTCATTGTGCCAGACATCTGTTATTGATTATTGATTTTTTAATCCTGCTGTGAAATGTTTTTGAATCAATGGATTACACTGAAATATAAAGCATTATTTTACTTGTTATAATCATTGTTTTCATGAAGACTGCAGCTGTAATTTCCTGCTTGAATCCTTCCTTAATACATAAGAGGACAAACCTTTAGGATGCATGGGTTTGTTTTAATGTTAACTCAGTTTAAACTGTCTAATATGCTCAAAGATAAACCTTTATCGTTGGATTCCTTTTGTTCTTCTGTTCAGGTCTGGTAGCTGTTCAACATGAAGCTTATGCATATATATATATATATATATATATATATGTATTAATCCCATTTTTGGAGTCTGTTTCACACATTAGCACATTTTTGTTACGTTCCATCTATATTTTATATTTCTGATTCATACTATTGTCATGCTCTTATGAAAGGTTTTTTTTCCATCAGGTAGAAACATTTAGATTATTTAAAAATGATAATAATCAATGAATCAGTATGAAGGATGCTGACTTCAGAGTGATGATTTCAGCCTATTGTTTTATAGCTGCCATGCAGAGCTCAGAACGTTCCAGAAATATCCATCAGATATCTGTACACTCTTCTTTAGATGCACATGATAGGGCTGATCAGTGATAAACATCAGTGGTTCTCAAGTGGTGGGTCTGGACCCAAAAGTGGGTCATGCAGCTCTCTCTAGTGGGCCGTGAGTAAATAATTGTTGTAAGCTAAGTGGCCACTAATCCATACTTCTGTAATTCTGCTTAGTTTTCCTGTGATAACGAGGGTTTCCCACTCATTTTCTGAAGTTTTTGACGCATTTATCTCCTTTTCTTATGATAACAGATCTTACCAAAATGTCCATACTACCTCAGTAAAGGGGAGTAGAATGAATGTCTGCATGCACGCCCTTCTGTAGCTATGAAATAGACATGTTTGTTTTGTCCTCTGTCTTTCTTCAACCATGGTTTATTTAGTCTCCAAAGGTCCAAACCTGAACATTTCTCTTTGCATAAATTTGACGGATGGCCATGTTTTTATACTTGGGTCTTTAAAGGAACCCTGCGTGATCAGACAGGTTAATATTGTTAGTTAGATATTTGTATCTCTCATATGTATATTGAACTAAAAACTTGCTAGATATCTGCATTTTGAGTTTTTAAACTCACCACTGACAGTACCAGCACGGACCAAAACATGGCGTCCTCCTGGTGAGTTTAACTCAAATTTACTCAAAATGCAGATATCTAGGATATCTGGTGAGTTTTAGTTCAGTATGAGAGGTAGAAATATCTAACGAGATGGGCTTTACTTTTAAGGAGGTGGTGGAGGGTCCTGATGCCAACCATGATACCTGTCTGGATGTGTAACACAAAGTCACTCCTGAGCTGCACAGCTTCAACATGAGCATAAAAGCAACAGAGACGTTTGTGGAAATGTGCTATGAGACATTTTGCTGAAAAAGTGAAATAAATTCTGTTTTTGTCATTGCTCTGTAACTTATTGGTTCTTACTGCTATCTTTTTACCGAGCGTCAGATCTGACAGACATTCCTTAAACAGCAGCAGCATAGATGATATTGTCTAGCTGTGTATCTCATTCTAAAATATTTCAACATGTCTTAAAAAGTCAGTATATTTCCCAGCCCTAAGCCTGTAAATATTCTCTTTGACTAAATGTTTCATCCTCACATGATTTATCAATCTTCATTAAAACACATCTACAGATCAATCATGGGACTTCTGCTGCATGTGCACGGATTAATCCTTTAAATCCACTCATATTAGGGAATATTCATCATGAATATTGAATGCTGGGAATATTGAATTCATGTTGCCATGTTTCACCCCCTCCCTTCAGAAACTGAGAGCAGAGTACACCTGTCAGCTCTGATAAACATGACACCTGTGGTGTTTTCTCCTCATTACAGCACCTTCATGCACACGTTATTTAATCTAGTGGTCCTACTGCTGGTCTCTAAGAGGCTCCTAACTCACAGGGGATCTCTGGTCCAGGTCAGGTGTGTAGTCGGGTCTTGTGTCTGTGCAGGCTCGGTGCAGAACGGCTTGCACAGACACAAACAACTCCATGTTGGACTTTAATGACCGATGAGACTACGGCAGCCGTGGAGGGACACATTCACACTCACTCTCAACACTTCAGCGCTGCAACAGGAACTAATGCAGCTACGATAGCGTACAGATGCTGTTATAGATATTTACACACGTGAACACTCCGACATACTCACTGTCCCACAGACGACTCAGTCATCCATCCAGAGATCAACATCTTTGTGCTTCAATTACCTTTAAAATATTTACGTCATGATTTTATTCCACATGTGTAACATCTACTCAGCAGTCTAGTCATCACATCTGTGCTTCTAACTGGTCTGGTCTCTGTCCTTCCACAGGTGAAGGTGTTCAAATGTGACCATGTCAGATTGTTATTGATATTTTTGACTTGTTCTATTTATTCCTATTTTAGTTTTGCCCTCTACTGTGAGCTCATGTCAAAAAAGTCCCAGAATAGAGAATAAATACAAATGTATCTTATCTTAACCTAATTTATCTTGTTATGCTATCTTATCTTATCTTATCTTATCTTATCTTATCTCAACTTAACTTATCTGAACTTATGTTATCTTAACTCATCTTAACTTATCTTATCTTATCTTACTTATGGTATCTTAACTCATCTTATCTTATGTTATCTTAACTCATCTTATCTGATCTTATGTTATGTTAACTTATCTTAACTTATCTTATGTCATCTTATGTTATCTAACTAATGTTATCTTAACTCATCATATCTTATCTTTTCTTATCTTAACTTATCTTACTTATGTTATCTTAACTCATCTTTTCTTATCTTTTCTTATCCTATCTTATCTGATCTTATGTTATCTTAACTCATCTTATCTTATCTTATCTTAACTTATTCTTTTATGTTATCACTGTCAGCTGGCTGCAGATGTACGCTCTGTCAGTGGTTATGAAAATGATTAAAGATTAAAAGAATAAGCAGAGCTGATGGTTGATTCATTATTTATATTCTTTACATAATGCATATTTACAGACACATTTAACAACAGTGCTTCAGACTAAAACCTCATTTACAATAATAAAAACAAAATGTAATATAGACAGAGTGAAAATGGAGAACAATTATAAACAGTGTGTTGTTGAAGTGCAAAGGATGGGGCAGCCATATATATATATATATATATATATATATATATATATATATATATATATATATATATATATATAAAATAAACCAGTAGGATCCAAGTCCAAAAGAAATCACAAGTCGTCCTCATCTCATGATATCAAACATTTCCCTTTTAGGTCTTCTCTTTATCCCTTTACGGTCCATAACAAGTCATAATGTCATAATCTTCCATCTACCTGAAGCTCCTTAATTTCCTTGAAAATAAAAGCACGGCTGCGTGTAATGAGCATGACAATTATCCTTAGTTTACAACAGTGGAAAAGTGTGAATAAGGGAATTTTAAAATGTGACAAAAGGAGATTAAACAGGATTAACTAAAGAAAATCTCCAAAATTAACCAGGGTTTCAAATATCGCTGACATCAGGCCAAACTGTTGTCTCAATTTTACATTATTTTGGATTTTTTAAAAATAAATCAGTGCTATTAATCATCCTTTGCATCTGTTAATGGGTTTTACAAACTTTAAACTAATACAAAATTCATCACACTCCAGACAAGGACATAATGATTGACAAATTTAAAAGAATTTATAATGATTTTCTGTTTTTTGACAATCATCAAAAAAGACATTAATGTTGTAAATAATCATTAGTAATAATAATAATAATAATAACAATAATAATAATAATCATCATCATCAATAATAATAATAATAATAATAATAATATAAAAATAATAATATATTGTGGTTGTATGGTTCAACAGGAAAATGGACTGAATACAGATTCATTTATAAAAAACAATAAAGGCATGTTAGAATAAATATTAAAATGATATTCTCGTGTATATTTGTCAAAGTTCAGAGTTCCTGTACAGAATCATACAGAGATAAAGCTGCTGCTGCTGCTGCTGCTGCTGCTGCTGCCTGTGAAATAAAGCAGCCTACTATAGCAGATGGTCTGGAGAGCAGACGTCGTCCTCGATGTCCACCTCGTCCTCATCTTCATCCTCGTCGTGTTCGTCCATGATGAAGGAGTCCGGCTGCAGACCGTGAGCGCCCAGCTCCTCGCCGCTCTTACTGTCAGTCAGCTCGCTCTCACTGTCTGCAGACCTGTCCATCTCCCCCCCGGGGGTCTTCCTCTCATCCTGAGCCTTCCTCAGCTGCTTCTTATGCTTCATACGCCGGTTCTGAAACCATGTTTTCACCTGCAGCAAGGCATGATGGGAATAATTATCCTCAGTAGAAGCACATACTCAAAAGTCAGCAGTATTAGTGAATATAGGGCTGAGTAAAGCTGATCACTCCTGTCTAACAAAGAAGAGCACGGCCACGTCAGACTCATTCAGGACAAACGAGGAGCAGCGTCTGAGCCGACCACTGATACCAGGATGTTTAATGAGGATCATTTAGTGACTGGAGATGTGAAAGCACTCAAACTTCTAGTTCTTTTTCTGTGTTCTTATTTTTGTTGTGAGAGTGTGTATTTATTCTCACCTTTTTGGATTTGTTAAGTTTACATTGTTTAAAGTAAAAAATAAAAACATGAATCTGTTTCTATTCAAGCAAAGGTGAATTAAATGTTTTTTTTAAAAATGTACACTATTATCTCTCCATAATCGTCCATGTAGATCACTGTCTAACAGAATGTGATCTAATTTATTTAAACAGTGGCAGAAAGAGCAGGCTGTTCATGGAGTTTGTCTGGGGTTTGATATTAGAACAGAAAATCTCTTGTTTTATAGACGATGCTCTAACTCAAGGGGGGCCTAGGGGCCACATACGGCCCCCTCCTCACAGAATCCATCCTGGGAGTCGACTCCACATCTAAATGAATTATAAATACAGTTAAAACATGAGAGACGCACGGAGGATTCCACCTTGAGCTTTTGTTAAAACAAACATCTCCATATCTCATGGAAATAAAAGTTAAAAGTCATTTTAAAACAGTAAATACTCTGATTACTGGAGGAAGAGCAGCTTAAATCAGCTTAGATTCTGCCAGCTCACATTCCTCCTCCAGGATTAAAAACAGAAATGTTGTTTTCTTTTATTCTAATGAACTTTAATTTTCTAACTGCTATCACAGCATTAGACTTTTTTAAAGTGTCCATCTGACGGTGAGGATAAATGAATGTGAGCCTCTAAACCTGCCCATCCCTCTGAGTTTACTCAAACATCAGCCTCAGCTCTGATTTAAACGTTTTCCTTCTTCATTGATGTTCAGTTAAACATGTTCTGATTTCTGCTGATTTTAACCTATACTTTTTATTTTTGTGACTTTTATAAAAATGAGCAAACACATGATGAAGATCTGAGACTAGGGCTGAGGCACTAATCCTGTCTGAGCTGAATAAAGACACACACTTCATTTATATATAAAAAATAAAATAAAATGAAATTATATAAAATATATAAAATAAGATAACATAAAATAAGAATTATTAAAACAAAATAAAATAAAACATATACAATAAAATTATATATATACATATATATAAATATAAATATATATATATACAATAAAATAGGAAATATATAAAATAAAATGAAATTAAAAAATAACCTATTTAAACTAAACATTGACAGTCGTTATCTGGTGGTCAGTAGGTACATTCCTCCAATAAATGATGGTTTCATTGAACATTCAACCTGACAGAATTTTTTCAGATCAGTTCATTCATAATGTCTCTCTCTAATGACTGTTAAGCACTGTTATATTGAAGCACTGTTATATTGAAGCACTGTTATATTGAGGCACTGTTATATTGAAGCGCTGTTATATTTAAACACTGTTATATTTAAGCACTGTTATATTGAACACTGTTGTATTGAAGTACTGTTATATTTAAGCATTGTTATATTGAAGCACTGTTATATTGAAGCACTGTTATATTTAAGCACTGTTATATTGAAGCACTGTTATATTTAAGCACTGTTATATTGAAGCACTGTTATATTGAAGCACTGTTATATTTAAGCACTGTTATATTGAGGCACTGTTATATTGAAGCGCTGTTATATTTAAACACTGTTATATTTAAGCACTGTTATATTGAACACTGTTGTATTGAAGTACTGTTATATTTAAGCATTGTTATATTGAAGCACTGTTATATTGAGGCACTGTTATATTGAAGCACTGTTATATTCAAGCACTGTTATATTGAAGCACTGTTATATTGAAGCACTGTTATATTGAAGCGCTGTTATATTTAAACACTGTTATATTTAAGCACTGTTATATTTAAGCACTGTTATATTGAAGCACTGTTATATTGAAGCACTGTTATATTGAAGCACTGTTATATTGAGGCACTGTTATATTGAAGCGCTGTTATATTTAAACACTGTTATATTTAAGCACTGTTATATTGAACACTGTTGTATTGAAGTACTGTTATATTTAAGCATTGTTATATTGAAGCACTGTTATATTGAGGCACTGTTATATTGAAGCACTGTTATATTCAAGCACTGTTATATTGAAGCACTGTTATATTGAAGCACTGTTATATTGAAGCGCTGTTATATTTAAACACTGTTATATTTAAGCACTGTTATATTTAAGCACTGTTATATTGAAGCACTGTTATATTGAAGCACTGTTATATTCAAGCACTGTTATATTGAAGCACTGTTGTATTGAAGTACTGTTATATTCAAGCACTGTTATATTGAAGCACTGTTGTATTGAAGTACTGTTATATTCAAGCACTGTTATATTGAAGCACTGTTGTATTGAAGTACTGTTATATTTAAGCACTGTTGTATTGAAGCACTGTTATATTGAACACTGTTGTATTGAAGCACTGTTATATTGAACACTGTTGTATTGAAGTACTGTTATATTTAAGCATTGTTGTATTGAAGCACTGTTATATTGAAGCACTGTTATATTTAAACACTGTTATATTGAAGCACTGTTGTATTGAAGTACTGTTATATTTAAGCACTGTTATATTGAACACTGTTGTATTGAAGAACTGTTATATTTAAGCACTGTTGTATTGAAGCACTGTTATATTGAAGCACTGTTATATTTAAACACTGTTATATTGAAGCACTGTTGTATTGAAGTACTGTTATATTTAAACACTGTTATATTGAACACTGTTGTATTGAAGTACTGTTATATTTAAGCATTGTTATATTGAAGCACTGTTATATTGAAGCACTGTTATATTTAAACACTGTTATATTGAAGCACTGTTGTATTGAAGTACTGTTATATTTAAGCACTGTTATATTGAACACTGTTGTATTGAAGAACTGTTATATTTAAGCACTGTTGTATTGAAGCACTGTTATATTGAAGCACTGTTATATTGAGGCACTGTTATATTGAAGCACTGTTATATTGAAGCACTGTTATTTTGAAGCACTGTTATATTTAAACACTGTTATATTGAAGCACTGTTATTTTGAAGCACTGTTATATTTAAACACTGTTATATTGAAGCACTGTTATTTTGAAGCACTGTTATATTTAAACACTGTTATATTGAAGCACTGTTATATTGGAGCACTGTTATATTGAAGCACTGTTATATTTAAACACTGTTATATTCAAGCACTGTTCTATTGAAGCACTGTTATATTTAAGCACTGTTGTACTGAAGCACTGTTATATTGAACACTGTTGTATTGAAGCACTTTTATATTGAACACTGTTGTATTGAAGTACCGTTATATTTAAACACTGTTATATTGAACACTGTTGTATTGAAGTACTGTTATATTTAAGCACTGTTGTATTGAAGCACTGTTATATTGAACTGTTGTATTGAAGCACTGTTATATTGAACACTGTTGTATTGAAGTACTGTTATATTGAACACTGTTATATTGAAGCACTGTTATATTGAAGCGCTGTTATATTTAAACACTGTTATATTTAAGCACTGTTGTATTGAAGTACTGTTATATTTAAGCACTGTTATATTGAACACTGTTGTATTGAAGAACTGTTATATTTAAGCACTGTTGTATTTAAACACTGTTATATTGAACACTGTTGTATTGAAGTACTGTTATATTTAAGCACTGTTGTATTGAAGCACTGTTATATTGAACACTGTTGTATTGAAGTACTGTTATATTTAAGAACTGTTGTATTGAAGCACTGTTATATTGAACACTGTTGTATTGAAGTACTGTTATATTTAAACACTGTTATATTGAGGCACTGTTATATTGAGGCACTGTTATATTGAAGCACTGTAATATTGTAGAACTGTTATATTGAAGCACTGTTATATTGAAGCACTGTTATATTGAAGCACTGTAATATTGTAGAACTGTTATATTGAAGCACTGTTATATTGAGGCTCTGTTATATTGAAGCACTGTTATATTGAGGCACTGTTATATTTAAACACTGTTATATTTAAGCGCTGTTATATTGAAGCACTGTTATATTTAAACACTGTTATATTGAAGCACTGTTGTATTGAAGTACTGTTATATTTAAGCACTGTTATATTGAACACTGTTGTATTGAAGAACTGTTATATTTAAGCACTGTTGTATTGAAGCACTGTTCTATTGAAGCACTGTTATATTTAAACACTGTTATATTGAAGCACTGTTATATTGAAGTACTGTTATATTCAAGCACTGTTATATTGAAGCACTGTTATATTTAAGCACTGTTGTACTGAAGCACTGTTATATTGAACACTGTTGTATTGAAGTACCGTTATATTTAAACACTGTTATATTAAACACTGTTGTATTGAAGTACTGTTATATTTAAGCACTGTTGTATTGAAGCACTGTTATATTGAACACTGTTGTATTGAAGTACTGTTATATTTGAGCACTGTTGTATTGAAGCACTGTTATATTGAACTGTAGTATTGAAGCACTGTTATATTGAACACTGTTGTATTGAAGCACTGTTATTTTGAAGCACTGTTATATTTAAACACTGTTATATTGAAGCACTGTTATATTGAAGCATTGTTATATTGGAGCACTGTTATATTGAAGCACTGTTATATTTAAACACTGTTATATTCAAGCACTGTTCTATTGAAGCACTGTTATATTTAAGCACTGTTGTACTGAAGCACTGTTATATTGAACACTGTTGTATTGAAGCACTTTTATATTGAACACTGTTGTACTGAAGTACCGTTATATTTAAACACTGTTATATTGAACACTGTTGTATTGAAGTACTGTTATATTTAAGCACTGTTGTATTGAAGCACTGTTATATTGAACTGTTGTATTGAAGCACTGTTATATTGAACACTGTTGTATTGAAGTACTGTTATATTTAAGCACTGTTGTATTGAAGCACTGTTATATTGAACACTGTTATATTGAAGCACTGTTATATTGAAGCGCTGTTATATTTAAACACTGTTATATTTAAGCACTGTTGTATTGAAGTACTGTTATATTTAAGCACTGTTATATTGAACACTGTTGTATTGAAGAACTGTTATATTTAAGCACTGTTGTATTTAAACACTGTTATATTGAACACTGTTGTATTGAAGTACTGTTATATTTAAGCACTGTTGTATTGAAGCACTGTTATATTGAACACTGTTGTATTGAAGTACTGTTATATTTAAGCACTGTTGTATTGAAGCACTGTTATATTGAACACTGTTGTATTGAAGTACTGTTATATTTAAACACTGTTATATTGAGGCACTGTTATATTGAGGCACTGTTATATTGAAGTGCCGTTATATTTAAACACTGTTATATTTAAACACTGTTATATTGAGGCACTGTTATATTGAAGCACTGTTATATTGAAGCACTGTAATATTGTAGAACTGTTATATTGAAGCACTGTTATATTGAGGCTCTGTTATATTGAAGCACTGTTATATTGAGGCACTGTTATATTTAAACACTGTTATATTTAAGCGCTGTTATATTGAAGCACTGTTATATTTAAACACTGTTATATTGAAGCACTGTTGTATTGAAGTACTGTTATATTTAAGCACTGTTATATTGAACACTGTTGTATTGAAGAACTGTTATATTTAAGCACTGTTGTATTGAAGCACTGTTCTATTGAAGCACTGTTCTATTGAAGCACTGTTATATTTAAACACTGTTATATTGAAGCACTGTTATATTGAAGTACTGTTATATTCAAGCACTGTTATATTGAAGCACTGTTATATTTAAGCACTGTTGTACTGAAGCACTGTTATATTGAACACTGTTGTATTGAAGCACTGTTATATTGAACACTGTTGTATTGAAGTACTGTTATATTTAAACACTGTTATATTAAACACTGTTGTATTGAAATACTGTTATATTTAAGCACTGTTGTATTGAAGCACTGTTATATTGAACACTGTTGTATTGAAGTACTGTTATATTTAAGCACTGTTGTATTGAAGCACTGTTATATTGAACTGTAGTATTGAAGCACTGTTATATTGAACACTGTTGTATTGAAGCACTGTTATATTTAAGCACTGTTGTATTGAAGCACTGTTATATTGAACACTGTTGTATTGAAGCACTGTTATATTGAACACTGTTGTATTGAAGCACTGTTATATTTAAGCACTGTTGTATTGAAGCACTGTTATATTGAACACTGTTATATTGAAGCACTGTTGTATTGAAGCGCTGTTATATTTAAACACTGTTATATTTAAGCACTGTTGTATTGAAGTACTGTTATATTTAAGCACTGTTATATTGAACACTGTTGTATTGAAGAACTGTTATATTTAAGCACTGTTGTATTGAAGCACTGTTATATTGAAGTACTGTTGTATTGAAGTACTGTTATATTTAAACACTGTTATATTGAACACTGTTGTATTGAAGTACTGTTATATTTAAGCACTGTTGTATTGAAGCACTGTTATATTGAACACTGTTGTATTGAAGTACTGTTATATTTAAGCACTGTTGTATTGAAGCACTGTTATATTGAAGCACTGTTGTATTGAAGTACTGTTATATTGAAGCACTGTTATATTGAGGCACTGTTATATTGAAGTACTGTTGTATTGAAGTACTGTTATATTTAAACACTGTTATATTGAACACTGTTGTATTGAAGTACTGTTATATTTAAGCACTGTTGTATTGAAGCACTGTTATATTGAACACTGTTGTATTGAAGTACTGTTATATTTAAGCACTGTTGTATTGAAGCACTGTTATATTGAAGCACTGTTGTATTGAAGTACTGTTATATTGAAGCACTGTTATATTGAGGCACTGTTATATTGAAGCACTGTTATATTGAGGCACTGTTATATTTAAACACTGTTATATTTAAGCACTGTTATATTGAAGCACTGTTATATTTAAACACTGTTATATTGAAGCACTGTTGTATTGAAGTACTGTTATATTTAAACACTGTTATATTGAGGCACTGTTATATTGAAGCACTGTTATATTGAAGCACTGTAATATTGTAGAACTGTTATATTGAAGCACTGTTATATTGAGGCACTGTTATATTGAAGCACTGTTATATTGAGGCACTGTTATATTTAAACACTGTTATATTTAAGCGCTGTTATGTTGAAGCACTGTTATATTTAAACACTGTTATATTGAAGCACTGTTGTATTGAAGTACTGTTATATTTAAACACTGTTATATTGAGGCACTGTTATATTCAAGCACTGTTATATTGAAGCACTGTAATATTGTAGAACTGTTATATTGAAGCACTGTTATATTGAGGCACTGTTATATTGAAGCACTGTTATATTGAGGCACTGTTATATTTAAACACTGTTATATTTAAGCGCTGTTATATTGAAGCACTATTATATTTAAACACTGTTATATTGAAGCACTGTTGTATTGAAGTACTGTTATATTTAAACACTGTTATATTGAGGCACTGTTATATTGAAGCACTGTTATATTGAAGCACTGTAATATTGTAGAACTGTTATATTGAAGCACTGTTATATTGAGGCACTGTTATATTGAAGCACTGTTATATTGAGGCACTGTTATATTTAAACACTGTTATATTTAAGCGCTGTTATATTGAAGCACTGTTATATTTAAACACTGTTATATTGAAGCACTGTTGTATTGAAGTACTGTTATATTTAAGCACTGTTATATTGAACACTGTTGTATTGAAGAACTGTTATATTTAAGCACTGTTGTATTGAAGCACTGTTATATTGAAGCACTGTTATATTGAGGCACTGTTATATTGAAGCACTGTTATATTGAAGCACTGTTATATTGAAGCACTGTTATATTGAAGCACTGATATATTGAAGCACTGTTATATTGAAGCACTGTTATATTGAAGCACTGTTATATTTAAACACTGTTATATTGAAGCACTGTTGTATTGAAGTACTGTTGTATTCAAGCACTGTTCTATTGAAGCACTGTTATATTTAAGCACTGTTGTACTGAAGCACTGTTATATTGAACACTGTTGTATTAAAGCACTGTTATATTGAAGCACTGTTATACTGAAGCACTGTTATATTGAAGCACTGTTATATTTAAACACTGTTATATTGAAGCACTGATATATTGAAGCACTGTTATATTGAAGCACTGTTATATTGAAGCACTGTTATATTTAAACACTGTTATATTGAACACTGTTGTATTGAAGTACTGTTATATTTAAGCACTGTTGTATTGAAGCACTGTTATATTGAACACTGTTGTATTGAAGTACTGTTATATTTAAGCACTGTTGTATTGAAGCACTGTTATATTGAACACTGTTGTATTGAAGTACTGTTATATTTAAACACTGTTATATTGAGGCACTGTTATATTTAAGCACTGTTATATTGAAGTACTGTTATATTGAGGCACTGTTATATTGAAGCACTGTTATATTGAAGCACTGTTATATTGAAGCACTGTTATATTGAAGTACTGTTATATTTAAACACTGTTATATTGAAGCACTGTTATATTGAGGCACTGTTATATTGAGGCACTGTTATATTGAAGCACTGTTATATTGAAGCACTGTTATATTGAAGCACTGTTATATTGAATCACTGTTATATTGAAGCACTGTTATATTTAAGCGCTGTTATATTGAAGCACTGTTATATTGAAGCACTGTTATATTAAACACTGTTATATTAAACACTGTTATATTGAAGCACTGTTATATTGAAGCACTGTTATATTGAAGCACTGTTATATTAAACACTGTTATATTAAACACTGTTATATTAAACACTGTTATATTGAAGCACTGTTATATTAAACACTGTTATATTGAAGCACTGTTATATTGAAGCACTGTTATATTGAAGCACTGTTATATTAAACATTGTTATATTGAAGCATTGTTATATTGAGGCACTGTTATATTGAAGCACTTTTATATTGAAGCACTTTTATATTTAAACACTGTTATATTTAAACACTGTTATATATAAGAGCCCCAGTTTTTCACAGGTGGTCTTGTTGCCCAGCCCTAGCCTCTTGGTAAAACGCCTCTCAGCTGTGTCTGCGTGTCCATGGGTCTGTCTACGTCTCCGTGGTTGTGTCTACGTCTCCGTGGGTCTGTCTACGTCTCCGTGGTTGTGTCTACGTCTCCGTGGGTCTGTCTACGTCTCCGTGGTTGTGTGTACGTCTCCGTGGGTGTGTTTAGGTGTCCGTGGTTGTGTCTTCGTGTCCGTGGTTGTGTCTTCGTGTCCGTGGGTGTGTTTAGGTGTCCGTGGTTGTGTCTTCGTGTCCGTGGTTGTGTCTTCGTGTCCGTGGGTGTGTTTAGGTGTCCGTGGGTGTGTTTAGGTGTCCGTGGGTGTGTTTAGGTGTCCGTGGGTCTGTCGTACCTGAGTCTCGGACAGGCTGAGCGCCGTGGCCAGCTCCACTCTCTCCGGCGTGGACAGGTATCTCTGGATCTCGAACCTTTTCTCCAGACCGGACAGCTGAGAGTCTGAGAACACGGTCCGGGCCTTCCTCCGCCGGCAGTGCTTCCCCGGTAGGTCCGCGTGCTGCTGGAACAACGCCGGCATCTGCATCCCTGCAGCAGAGCATGACGGGAAAACCAGCATTAATGGCATGAATAAGATAATAAAATAACCTTCATTTAAACAATAATGAGGGTTTTTGGCTGCGATTTAAAGAAATAAAGATGACCTCCGTTAAAAATACCAGCATTAAAGGCTGTGATAAAAAAATAAGAGGAATAGCCTCCAGGTGTCTGCCCTTGGTTTTGGTGCCGTTATGTATTTTTGTGTCAATTTTATGAGGGACAATAATAGAAATTAGCGACCCGCTAAATCTGGTGCTACATTTACCCTGTTTGAATGATCAGTGTCATCGTACACTGTCCCCAAATAAACTCAACTAAACTAAATAAACTCAACTAAACTAAATAAACTCAACTAAACTAAATAAACTCAACTAAACTAAATAAACTCAACTAAACTAAATAAACTCAACTAAACTAAATAAACTCAACTAAACCATTAAAAATAGTAGGCTGTTACAGGCTGTGATTTAAAAAACGCCAAATAAAACTATCAACATTATAGCCGGTTAAAAACAGTAAATAAATGACCTCCAATCTCAGCTTTACAGCAGGTAATAATGAAAATAAAAAACCTGCATTTAAAAATACCAGGAAATAAAATAACCTACATTTAAAACATCAGAAAATAAAATAACCTACATTTAAAACATCAGAAAATAAAATAACCTGCATTTAAAACATCAGAAAATAAAATAACCTGCATTTAAAAATATCAGGAAATAAAATAACCTGCATTTAAAAACATCAGAAAATAAAATAACCTGCATTTAAAAACATCAGAAAATAAAATAACCTGCATTTAAAAACATCAGAAAATAAAATAACCTGCATTTAAAAACATCAGAAAATAAAATAACCTGCATTTAAAAACATCAGAAAATAAAATAACCTGCATTTAAAAACATCATCATCACATGCTGTGGTTTAAAACATCAAAATAACCTGGATTTAAAAAACGGCATTACAGGCTGTGATTGAAAATAATATAAAAATGAGCATTAAAGGAAATGATGATTGAACAATTAGCTTTTTACTATTATAAAAACAGGATTACAACACACACACACACACACACACACACCCACACACACACATATATACACACATAACCTGACAATAATGTGTTCATAACATCAGCTGGCTAGCCTTTATCATCATCATCATCATCATCATCATCAATAACAACAACAACAACAACAATAATAATAAAAAAAAAAAAAAAAAAATAATAATAATAATAATACTTAAATGTACATTATAATGCTATCAGTGCTGGTCTATATTTCGGTGCTGGTCTATATTGTGGTGCTGGTCTATATTTCGGTTCTGGTCTATATTGTGGTGCAGGTCTATATTTTGGTGCTGGTCTATATTGTGGTGCAGGTCTATATTTCGGTGCTGGTCTATATTTCGGTGCTGGTCTATCATGATCCCTGGTCCGTCTTTCTCTGACCGTCCAGGTCCTCATCAGTCCGGCTCTGGTCCAGGAGGCTGTCTGGGGTCTTCAGACAAACAGAAAAGCCACGAGTCCTGGTGTTCGTGCTTTATGCGCGTGAAAGTGACGGGAGTCTTCCGTGAAATAAACGGGACATTTACGGTAAAAACACGGAGAAACGGGAATAAACGCTGGGATGATGAGGGGACTTTTCAATGCACCTCTATTATTTAGATTCATTTAAATACAATTAACCCCGTAAAGCCGGTCATTTTATCATAGTTGATACATACGGTTATAATACCTCTATTTAATCAAATTGATCATGAATTACTAAAATAAACCTTCTGAGTGCAATCTGATAAATGATACCAATCCCCTCAGCTGGATTATCAGTTACCAAAAACACCGAATGAATCAAATGAGTTACAAGAAAATAAATGTTCAATTTTATTTACATTTGGATTTCTTTCTTTCTTTTTTTTAATTTCAGTAAAAAGTGAAATAAAAATTTCAGTTTCAAAAAAGAGAATTTTGTGGCTATAATTTGTGTTTTCAGGCTTTAAGGGGTAAAACCTGTTTTTAAATGTGGGGATAAATTTAAGTTTCATATTTTCATTTTAAAAAGCTGAGAGTAAATCTGTGTGCAGATGTTCTGCATGTTCAGGGTTAAATATGAAAATAATGTTTGAAACATGTGTTTCTGAGTGTGTTTTAATATGTGTGTGTGTTTCTGAGTGTGTTTTAATATGTGTGTGTGTTTCTGAGTGTGTTTTAATATGTGTGTGTGTTTCTGAGTGTGTTTAAATATGTGTGTGTGTTTCTGAGTGTGTTTAAATATGTGTGTGTGATTCTGAGTGTGTTTTAATATGTGTGTGTGTTTCTGAGTGTGTTTTAATATGTGTGTGTGTTTCTGAGTGTGTTTAAATATGTGTGTGTGATTCTGAGTGTGTTTTAATATTAAAATGCTGGTTAAAAGAGGAGTTTAACAGTTTTCTTAGTAAAAGAAGGATGTGTAAAAGAATGTTGGTTTCCTCTGCTTTAAAATAAATAATAATAATAATAACAGTTAAAGAAAGAATGAATAACAGAATGTTGGTTTCCTCTGCTTTAAAATAAATAATAATAATAATAACAGTTAAAGAAAGAATGAATAAAAGAATGTTGGTTTCCTCTGCTTTAAAATAAATGAAAAATAATAATAACAGTTAAAGAAAGAATGAATAAAAGAATGTTGGTTTCCTCTGCTTTAAAATAAATAATAATAATAATAATAACAGTTAAAGAAAGAATGAATAAAAGAATGTTGGTTTCCTCTGCTTTAAATTAAATAATAATAATAATAATAATAACAGTTAAAGAGAGAATGAATAAAAGAATGTTGGTTTCCTCTGCTTTAAAATAAATGAATAATAATAATAACAGTTAAAGAAAGAATGAATAAAAGAATGTTGGTTTCCTCTGCTTTAAAATAAATAATAATAATAATAATAACAGTTAGAAAGAATGAATAAAAGAATGTTGGTTTCCTCTGCTTTAAATTAAATAATAATAATAATAATAACAGGTAAAGAAAGAATGAATAAAAGAATGTTGGTTTCCTCTGCTTTAAAATAAATAATAATAATAATAATAACAGTTAAAGAAAGAATGAATAAAAGAATGTTGGTTTCCTCTGCTTTAAATTAAATAATAATAATAATAATAACAGTTAAAGAGAGAATGAATAAAAGAATGTTGGTTTCCTCTGCTTTAAATTAAATAATAATAATAATAATAACAGTTAAAGAAAGAATGAATAAAAGAATGTTGATTTCCTCTGCTTTAAATTAAATAATAATAATAATAATAATAACAGTTAAAGAGAGAATGAATAAAAGAATGTTGGTTTCCTCTGCTTTAAATTAAATAATAATAATAATAACAGTTAAAGAGAGAATGAATAAAAGAATGTTGGTTTCCTCTGCTTTAAATTAAATAATAATAATAATAACAGTTAAAGAGAGAATGAATAAAAGAATGTTGGTTTCCTCTGCTTTAAATTAAATAATAATAATAATAATAACAGTTAAAGAGAGAATGAATAAAAGAATGTTGGTTTCCTCTGCTTTAAATTAAATAATAATAATAATAACAGTTAAAGAGAGAATGAATAAAAGAATGTTGGTTTCCTCTGCTTTAAATTAAATAATAATAATAATAACAGTTAAAGAGAGAATGAATAAAAGAATGTTGGTTTCCTCTGCTTTAAATTAAATAATAATAATAATAACAGTTAAAGAAAGAATGAATAAAAGAATGTTGGTTTCCTCTGCTTTAAATTAAATAATAATAATAATAACAGTTAAAGAGAGAATGAATAAAAGAATGTTGGTTTCCTCTGCTTTAAATTAAATAATAATAATAATAACAGTTAAAGAGAGAATGAATAAAAGAATGTTGGTTTCCTCTGCTTTAAATTAAATAATAATAATAACAGGTAAAGAAAGAATGAATAAAAGAATGTTGGTTTCCTCTGCTTTAAATTAAATAATAATAATAATAATAACAGTTAAAGAGAGAATGAATAAAAGAATGTTGGTTTCCTCTGCTTTAAATTAAATAATAATAATAATAACAGTTAAAGAAAGAATGAATAAAAGAATGTTGGTTTCCTCTGCTTTAAATTAAATAATAATAATAATAATAATAACAGTTAAAGAGAGAATGAATAAAAGAATGTTGGTTTCCTCTGCTTTAAATTAAATAATAATAATAACAGGTAAAGAAAGAATGAATAAAAGAATGTTGGTTTCCTCTGCTTTAAAATAAATAATAATAATAATAATAACAGTTAAAGAAAGAATGAATAAAAGAATGTTGGTTTCCTCTGCTTTAAATTAAATAATAATAATAATAACAGTTAAAGAAAGAATGAATAAAAGAATGTTGGTTTCCTCTGCTTTAAATTAAATAATAATAATAATAACAGTTAAAGAGAGAATGAATAAAAGAATGTTGGTTTCCTCTGCTTTAAATTAAATAATAATAATAATAACAGTTAAAGAGAGAATGAATAAAAGAATGTTGGTTTCCTCTGCTTTAAATTAAATAATAATAATAATAACAGTTAAAGAGAGAATGAATAAAAGAATGTTGGTTTCCTCTGCTTTAAATTAAATAATAATAATAATAATAATAATAACAGTTAAAGAGAGAATGAATAAAAGAATGTTGGTTTCCTCTGCTTTAAATTAAATAATAATAATAATAATAATAACAGTTAAAGAGAGAATGAATAAAAGAATGTTGGTTTCCTCTGCTTTAAATTAAATAATAATAATAATAACAGTTAAAGAGAGAATGAATAAAAGAATGTTGGTTTCCTCTGCTTTAAATTAAATAATAATAATAATAATAACAGTTAAAGAAAGAATGAATAAAAGAATGTTGGTTTCTTCTGCTATAAAACATCAGACTGTAGATTTGTTGGCGGAGCTTCAGCTCAACCTTTAGATGCAGCTCAGAGATTTTTAGTGGAATAAAGTTTATGGATGCCAGGCTTCACTTTTAAACGGCGTCGTTGATTCTCCTGGTTGCGGCTCTGTTGATGATTTTAGTCAAACTTTATTGATCATAACTTTTTTACGCATGGCACCGCAGTGGGTCTCACTTCCGGTCAGTCTTTATTTCCCTGTTTCTGCAGACACCTAAAATGATCCAGGCTGTTTTATTATTTATGAGCGCTGTTTGACTGATCATGTTTAATCATTTTCTAGTTGTTAGATGTTTTTCAGCTCGTTATCCTGTTTTTTAGGTTAAAGTGTGAAAAGAGAAAATGACGCAGACCGGTTTGACCTGAGTCTGAAGTCCACCTGAGTCTGAAGTCCACCTGAGTCTGAAGTCCACCTGAGTCTGAGGAGCTCTGGAGGACTGAACACTTTTGAATCCCTCATATCTGAACCTCTCCTGTATTTATGTGAACCTGCTGATGTTTCTCTGTATTTTTCTCTTTTTTTTCTGCTCCAAAATCAACATTTTTAAACCAGCAGTCCCTCAGAAAAGAATGTTGGAGATTTCACACTTTAAACTATTTAAAAGGGAGAAAATGAACCACAGAGAGTTTATATTTTGATCCCTCCAGCGTCTTTATTATCAGCCTGTTTTTTGTATTTGATTGTCTAACTCAGCTTTATTCACGTTTCTATCCTGCTTTTACTACAGATATTTCTAAATCTGGTGTAGTTGAGCCCTGTGCTCCGTGTCTGCATGAACAGATCTCTAGAAATAAAGTTTACATGAAAGTCAATCCTCTGGGGATCTCGTGCGTAAAGATGAGCTGACTGTGGATGAAGGCCTCATTTATTTGGTCTCATTTTAACGTCATTAAGAGCCTTTTCTGAAACCTAAGATATTCAGCCTGTCTCTATACAGATCAGAACCAAACGTCTCTCCACAGATGGTCATGTGACAGGATGGAGGTGTCCCTCTCGTGCGCGCTCACCTGCCGTGAAGAAGTACTGGTGGTGGTGGTGGTGCTCTGGTTTGTGCAGCGGGTGGTGCGGGTGTGGAGCCAGGATCGGGGTGGGCATCAGCGGGTATCCGTACTCCAGGAGGGGGACCCGGGAGGCCAGGGATCCGCAGAAAGGAGAGGGCAGGACCTCCCTCAGAGGTTTGGGTTTGTGTAACAGGATGTCCTCGATGAAGAACGACGTGGACCTCTGCGTGGGCGCCGCGGAAGAGTAGTTCAGACTCATGGTGACAGTTTGGCTGTGGGGTTTGTTCACAGGAGCATCAGTGGGAGCCTCCGGGACCACGGTGGACCAGGGTGGACCAGGGTGGACCAGAGTGGACCAGAGTGGGAGTGGGTGAGCTCTGAGCAGAGACTGACTCGGTGTGTCTGACATTAGATGACAGCAGGAGGGAACATTTACAACAAGGAGCTATTCAGACACAGATCAGGACTGGACTTCAGCCAATTAGAGCCGTGGATGGGCGGGGCTTCGCTCTGATTGGCTGAGACGCGGACGGATCAGGACGGAGAGGTCCTGATGTGGTCGCTTAGAAACCATTCTGGTGTTTGTGAGGCTTTTCAGAAGCATCAATTCATCTTCACCGGACTGAAGCAGACTTTAGCTCTGATTAAACACAAAATAAATAAAGATGAAATATTACCTGGAGTCAGAGAGGCTGGCAGTGATGAAGAGAGACAAACTTTAGTACTTTAGATGACTTTAGAAAAGTAACGGCTCCTCTGTGAGACTGTCTGGTCCTGATCGTTAGGATGAAATCAGGATGAAGGGATTAAATTTCTCCATGTAATCTCAGCTGCTGACATTAATAAGACTGAATCAGTGACATCTCAGGTTTATTACATGTCCTCCAAAATCTCTGAAAGGTCTTCCCAGAATATCTTTTATAATATTTATCATTTCTTTGAGGGGAGAAAAACCAAGACCTTCTGTCAGTGATGCTCAACCTGTGGCTCTGGGGCCTCGTGGATCCCCCAGAAAACCTTAAATAGAATAGATAATAAATGATCGATTACCGTCACATTAATCAGTTTGTTTCCCACTCTTATACGGTTGGCTTTTATTGTCATCCTTTACATCTGTCTGTGTAATTTTATTGCCCTTATTGCATGTTTTTTAGCCACTTTAAACCCATTTTCACTGTTTGAGCCCACTGTTGTCACGTCTTTCTGCCCAGTTTTTGACTCTTATCCTGCTTTTACCTTCGCAGCTTTTTCCCCCACATTTACCTCTTTTCACTTTTCTGTTTAAGCTGCAGTTTGCCCTTAAATGCAACTGTTTTCCCCTATTTTTGCCACTCTTTGCTACTTTTTGCCCATTCTACGGCCTTTTGCTGCCTTTTGCCTATTTTTGTCACTTTCCACTCATTTTTTGTCTTTTTTTAACCACTTTTTGAAAATTTTGCCACCTGTTACTATTTTTTTTGTCACCTCTCACCCAGATTTTAGCGCTTTCTGTCCTTTTGTTGCCACTTTCTCTCACCAATTTTTGTGCCTTTTCACACATTTTTGCTGCTTTTTGAGCATTTTGCCCCTTTTAACTTATTTTTATTGCCACTTTTCACCACTTAGATTGTGGTTTTTGCACAAGTACTTCTCACCAGTTTGTCTCTTTGGTAGAGCAGGGTTGAGTAACACTGCCTGATTGAGAATATCTAAAATACACATATTATTTAGCCCTAAATGACAAATCCTCCTGTCTTCGGCCCACAGAAGAACAGTGTGATGCTGGGAGACAAATATGGCAGCAGAGAAGAGTAATAATATCACGAGGCCTCATTCACCAGTACCTGCCTAAGATCTTCCTAACATTTGTTCTCAGAGTTTCTAGGCCAAACCTACAAGGGATTCATGGATCATAAACAGCTGAGCTGTCCTCTCCTGTTCTTAAATCGATGAATTCTCCTTATTCGGAAGCATATGCTCATTTATTAGCATGGAGCAACGGCCCTATACGCCCATATAAGGACATGAGACTGCAGGGCAGTGTGCAAACACAGAGAAATATAGCAGTACTGTGCAAATTAAAATCCACAGTAAAAACAATCAGAACACTTGAATAGTTCTACAGCTCCGAATGACATGAGGAAGATTTAATTCTATTTTTAGCAGCAGTGGTGGATGTTAAACATCTGCTACCTGATTCAGGCTGAGATTTCATCAGAAATGACATGAATCATGCTGCTATAAGAAAAACATGCATTCTATATAAAATGGTTAAACTGTTGTTTTAGTTGTTTGGCTCTTTAAAGTGAGTGATCATTTGATTTATTCTGAACCCTGACACTTTAAATCAATGAAACATCATTTAAAGACATTTATCCCTGCTGATGCACACACAGAAGTGTTTTTATTGTTCTTTATGGGATAAATTCATCATCATAATCTAACATTGTACAGCTCAGATTAAAGCCTGCATGTTTAAATGGATGATCGTAGTCAGGTCATGTTGGTCATGTTTGTGAATTTTATTCCACTAAATGTGTTAAAATGAAAAAAATGCAAATTTGGATTTCAGTTTAATTGTGTCATTCTTAATCAAGCATATCTGAGTGTTGTTAGGAGCTAAATTAAACATTTTATCCTGTAATATCAACACTCACCTGTTGGTTTAGACCACAGGTGTCAAACTCAAGGCCCGGGGGCCAAATCCGGCCTGTGGAACAGTTAAATCCGGCCCACAAGATGATCTGATATTTCTGTCCTAACTGGCCCATCAGTCTGAGGTCTGCAAATTTACTCAAGTATAAAAATGTGAACTTATCCTGATGATTTAAGATTTCCTTGTTAAGTCACAAAATCTGAAAAATTAAGGAGTAAAAATATTTAGACAAGAAGTCAGGAATGTGGGAAAAGAAATTAATTTGTGTTTTAATTTCATATTTTCAAATTTGCATCTCACAATTAGGACTCAAACTTAGGATTTTGACTTTTAATTTCATACTTTGAGCATTTCCACTCATAATCTTGACTTCTCATATGATATTTTGAGCTTTAGGATTCATAATTCTAATTTCTAAGTGATATTTTGACCTTTTTAACCAGTTAATTTGTGTTTTACCTCATATTTTCAACTTCAGATTTTGACTTCATAATCCCATAGTTTGACCTTTTAGACTCACAATTTAAAATGTGGAATCATGATTACAAATTCTATTTTATATTTTGACCTTTCAAACTCATGATTTTGACTTCTTTCTAATATATTTGCCTTTTAAAACGTTATTTTTCAATTTCAATTTCATGTTCTGACCTTTTTGAACTAATAAATGTACTTTTCTCAGATTGTGAGCCTTTAAACTTTTCTTTTTAACTTTTTAAATGTCAAATCGTTTATCATCAGTGCTAAGTGATTTTTAAAAAATATTTTATTACCGGTGAAACAAGGTCGACAGTTTCTGGTTAAAAAGGTGACCCTGTTAGGTCCTCAGGTTAGTCCTGAATCCAGAATCCGGCCTGTGATCTATAAAGACTCAACATTAATCCACTGTGAGCACAACGCTGAGAAATATTTAGCAACGCTTTAACATCAGGGGTGGGCAAGTAGTGGCCCGGAGGCCACATGCAGCCCGGTCAAAGCAGCCCGTTTCAAATTTCAGTAGAAAAAACAGACTTTCAGATATGACCATCAGGATCTGGGATCACTGGTATAATGAGAGCTATAATGGTTTTATTTATTTCTGCAGAGTACATTTATATCCATCACTGAATGCTTTAACTCACTGGTGTCTTAAATAACCAGTAAATATTCATCAGTGGTTTGAATTCTGTGTTTGACTCTTTATATTAACCCTCTGCGCTACGCAATATGATGCCCGTTGGAAAAACATATTTGTGCTGTTTTTTCTTGTCATAAAGTAGACTAGATAAACATGATTTCAAAAAATAACAATGATTTTTTTTCTGAAGGGTACTTTTTGGGGCACGTTACCTCAAGGCAACACCGTCCTGTAATGAACAAGATAAAACATCATTTAGAATTGAAACAACATTTATTTTAAAGAAAATTGGAATTGCAAAGAAGCTGCAACAGGATGCAATTCATGTTATTTGAATGATGAAAAGAATTATTTTAATATCTTATTGAACACTGGTAATACTGGTTGCTGCACATTAACCCTCACTGTCCTCATCCTGATCCACATCACTCTTTACTGTCCTCATCCTGATCCACATCACTCTTTACTGTCCTCATCCCGATCCACATCACTCTTTACTGTCCTCATCCTGATCCACATCACTCTTTACTGTCCTCATCCTGATCCACATCACTCTTTACTGTCCTCATCCTGATCCACATCACTCTTTACTGTCCTCATCCTGATCCACATCACTCTTTACTGTCCTCATCCTGATCCACATCACACTTTACTGTCCTCATCCCGATCCACATCACTCTTTACTGTCCTCATCCTGATCCACATCACTCTTTACTGTCCTCATCCTCGGTCTCATCCTGATCAATCTCACTGCCCTTGTCCTCATTTTCATTTCAGTTATCACAGATTTATACCAAAATGCACCAAAATGCAGTGCTATCATTGTGGATCCATAACAGCACAGTTTTTGCAGTTTTCTATAATGGTACGGTTATGGTTGTATATTTTGACCATTTTGCATTATTCATTCATCAAAAAAGCAACATTTAACAACTAGAAACTAAACTCTACACATCAATAATTATGAACCCATTTTTCTCCAGCCACAGAGAAATCTGGAAAATATATTTTCTTGCAGTTCTTTTGCAGCAACATGACCGAGCTGTTTTGTGTGTCTGCACAGAGAGGGTTTAAGATGGCTTCCAGAGCGTCATATGACGAGTTAGAAACTATTGTGGGTTATTGAAGGTCCTGTCATTGTTTAGAAGTATCCGGCAGTGCTCGTGAATGTGTTATGTGAGTGCAGAAGGCCAAAAAGTGATAAGCTGTCTACAGGAAACACCGTCCCATAGAAGCATTACTGTGTTCGTTCAGTTTAAAGTTGGTAAATTAAATCAGTTCTTTGCTGAATTAGAGGTAAATCAAACGGTTAAACAGAGACAGTTTGTTCCTCTGCCAGTTAGGACAAAATGAATGTGTCAGCCCTGTTTTATATCCATCAAACCATCTTCAGGGACTGGATCTGGATCACCTATGCTCAGCTTTGTCTTCTATGATCTCTGCTGGTTTCGGGCACACCTGAGGGGCTCCTGTTGTCCTGTTGGTCCTCTTTCTTCCATATCACACCAGCATTAGAGGTAAAAATGTGCATTTGAAGCAGCCACATGTGTTCAGTTCTTAGCAAAAGACACCCTTAAACCCAGTTAGGGTCCAAACGTTGGCCACCTCAAGTCCACCGTGCAGACTGATGGTCAGCACAAAGCCAGGACTTCTCCAGGGTTAACCAGTGGAGAATTATCAGTAATATCCACGTTTGATCTCAGACTATAATGAGATAAAGAGGACTGATGGGAAATAAACAGAGAGACAACAATAAAGAAGACAGATTTATAGCTGCTCTGCTTAGAAATGCTCATATTTCCTCTGATAACAGTCATAATAACATCATCAATCACACCTAAACTATTCTAGTCTTCCTCTGGGTGTAGCCGGTGGATTTAAGGAGAAATCTTCTGATTCAGACATTAAAAGTTGAACCTTTTCAGCTCATCAGAGGAAAGGAGATTCTCACAGACTGTGATTTCACATTTGTGCTTTTCTTGGTTAAAACATTTAAATATTTCCACGGGAGAAATGCTGTTTGATTGTGTCGTCTTTGTTGTGAATTTAGGGTTCTTTTCTGTCATGGATGAAAAAATGTGGCCATTACGCGTCCGTGCGTAAAACCGTTTCTTAAAGTTGACTCTTTAAAGTCAGATATCTTTGAGTATTTTCTCTCCACGTCTGAATGAAGGACTCCAGAATATTTATTGTGAAATTAAGTCTTACCTCTCTATAATTATTCTAACATCGGTTTTTCATGCACGCCGAGGAGGAGAAACTTTAAATGAACTGCTGCTGGAACTTAAAGACTCCAGGCGTGTTGTTCTGTCCGCGTAATTCTCTCAGAGAACTTCTGAACTCTTCCCTCATGCTGAATGATATTTCTGAATCAAGTGCTGCAGCCTGTGTCACAGGAGGATTGTTCTGCTGCAGGCCTGTCTCCTAATTCCGCCCAAATTGGCTGTAATTGTCGGTATTAAAATCTGGAAGAGTACAAGTGCCGCTCCTGTGCCCATTTGCTAAAGAAAGCAGTGCGCTGTAATTTGTTGATATGGTGTTGTCATCACATTTCCAATCAGGCCGCTTAATGTGAAAGTGTCTTAATGTAGGCAGAATTCACGCTGCAATGCTATTAGGCAATTAAGAGGGATGTTAGAGCGGAAGTTGTAATCCTGGGGCTGCAGGACAGGATTTCCATCTGATCAGACGGAGGGAGAACAAATTAATTACGGAGAATCAGTTACGCTGATTCTGCTGCGTGAGAGCGCGTGGCTGTGCGTAAAATGTCAATCTGGACACTTGAACGGCTGCAAAGCAAACATCTGCTGGCACGTCGGGGGACTGGACTTTAAGAGGACCTGAAGACGACCCAGAGAAAGTCCACCTATGAGATCCAGCTGCAGGAAAATGGCCACAAACTTCGAGAAAACTCCAGAATCTCTAACTGGAGGTGGATTATTCACATGGACCAGAAACATCGTCCAGGAGTCTGACTCAATACTAACGGGGCAGCTGAGGCACTATTTCTTATAGTCAGTCATCATACAACTAAGGATAATCACGGTAAAGTACTGTCTGAGCCCTCTGGCAGTGATACAGCATGTTTTTACGGCTGTGACGTCAGAAGTGAACTAACTGTACTTCATGAAGGAAAAACAAACTTTGACTGTCAAAGATGTCAAATTTATTTCACTTTACACTAAAATGCATCAACCCCAGAAAAACAAGTGTTTATTATTTCTTTATTTTTGGGATTAGGCTGTTTGATGCTGCCCCCTGTAGGTGGGCAGTGGGACAGCGCTGAAAAGGCTTAAAGACAAAGATCAACTTTACAACCAAAAACCTTTGTGTTTGCCAGAGTTACTCACCCTGCTCCACCAAAGGGGCAGATTATTAAAAAATACCTGTGAAGGAGCCGTGATCTAAAAAGAGGGGTGAAAAGAGGACATAAAGGGTTAACGTGGCAATGAAAACAACTTAGAGGTGGCAACAAAGTAACAAGTGGTAAGAAGGGGCAGAAACGGGAAAATAGGCATAAAATGACAAAAATGGGCAAAAATGTGAGCAAAAATCAGTGACAAGTGACAAAAACATTAGTTACAGGTAGTAAACTGTCAAAAAGGGGAAAATATGTAGTAAAAAATGAGTGAAAAGTGACTAAAATGGGCAAACAGGCAGCAAAAAATTGACAAAAGGCATTAAAATGGGTGAAAAGTGGCAAAAAAGAAGAGGGAAAAAATTGCAAATAGCAAAAAGCAGGATATACGTGGCAGAAATGAGGAAAAAGTAGCAAAATAAGTAGCAAAATGTGTTAAATGCGTCAAAAATGTAGCAAAAAAAGTGAGTGAAAAGTGACCAAAAAAGGCAAAAGCAGCAAAAAGTTGGGAACAATAGGCAAAAGGTGTTTAAATGGGTAAAAGGCGTTTAAATAGGCAAGAGTCATTTTTAGGGTTTTGGGGTGCCAATCAGATTTCAGGGGTCCCGTTTAGCCCTGGCTACCACTGGCTCTGCCCCTGAAAAGTTATTGGTGCTGCTATTTGCTGTAATAATCCATCAGGACATTTTTAAACAAGATGTCTTCTTGTCAAAATGTTTGTTTACAGATTTAACACGGTAGCACTGCTTTGTGTTGAAAACAAGAAGTACGATACAAGTCTAATGTTTTACTGTGGGCCACACTTCATTCTGGAGAATTTGAAATCTAAAATGGGCCTCGGGCCGTATTTGGGCCCCGGGCCATAGTTTGGACACCCATGCTCTAATCTCATGTGCACAGACCTTTTTGACAGAAAATTGAAAAAACAGACGAATTAGCCATTTTCTCATTTTTAAAATTTTGTTCACAAAAACAAAAACAAAAAAAAAACAAATTATTGAAAAAAAAAAAAAAAACAACAACTTTGTTTTTTTCAATTCTGTTGTTTTGGTTTCTGGTTTTAAAAAAATACTTGAGGAAAAGGAAATCATGTGACCCACTGGGGAAAAAATAATTATAAAAAAAGCCTCCATGTCTAAGTTAAACCATCCAAGCCAACATTTACCTTTGAGACCGATTGTTTGTCTGATGTTTTTTTGTTTTTTCCTGGTTATTTATTTATTTATTTATTTTATTCACTCACTAAACCTTTCCACCAAACAACACAATCATAAATTAAAACTCTGACTCCTGTGTGCATGGATGAAAACATCAAGTAGTCCAGACTTATTTATTCATATATATTTATTTTTATTACTAATATTAATATTATTGTATTAAATCAGCAGCACTGTCACCATCAACTTTATTTTTATTTCATTGTAAAGAGCAAATAGGAGGGCTTTTATTTTGAAATGCTCACCTTTCCCAATGGGTCACATGATTTCCATTTCCTCAAGTATTTCTTTAAAACAAGAAACAAAAATAAAATAAAAAGTAATGCACCCCTTTTTTAAGAAAAATAAAATGTTTTTCCATTTATGTGTCCAAAAAACACCCAGCTCATTTTTCAATGTTTCCAATTATCTGTCAAAAATGGAAAAAAAAAACCCAAAAGAAAAGAAAAGAAAACAGAATAACGAGGGTTTCTCCCCAATTTTGAGTCTGCTGTCAACAAGGACATGGATCTGCCAGGAAATACACTGATCCAGGAGCCTGAGTCAGAGGTTAAAGGTCACATATTATGCAAAAATCACTTTTTCAGGCTTTTCTAACAACATCCCCCAAGAATCAAAAATCATTTTTACCTCTTTCTCCACCTTTCAGAAAATGTGTGCTGAAATGAGCCGCTGTCAGATTTTCCCCTCATGATATCATGTGGGGAGTTAGCCCCGCCCCCAGGTTCGGTTGGCCCTCCCTGCTTGGAAGAAAGTTCCTAATGAACATTTGTCACTAAATGTTTTTGGACTGATCAAACCTTCTCTCTCTCTGAAGTGGTTCTGTATCGTCTCCATCGTTGCAGACGTGCATCATGTTGTAGTTTTTCTTCAAACTGATGTAAGGAAGCCAACAGAGGACAGAAATCTAAAAGGCCCCTCAGTTATCAAACGTCATTAAATAACATCATTATAAATAAAGATCAAGAGCAGAAATGTGGGGCTCTGCTGCAGCAGGTGGATCGTCTCTGCTGATCCATCTGTGCGTCAGCGGCTCTGTCCAGGATAACAAGTTGCTTTTAGGGGTAAATTAGAAAGTAAATGAAACAAATGGCGATGAAATCGTCTTGAGCAGCCGCTCCTGAGGCGCAGTTAAGCTGCTTTCTGCGGCCATTTCATTAAGTGAAGTTTTGAGCGGATCAGGCTGTGCGTCACCGCGGTAAGTGGCACGTTTGGATGAGAGAGGTCGGCGGTGTTATACGGCACAGTCTGTAGAGCTGCTGATGGTGAGGAAAATCCAAACACATTTCTGAGGTTTAAGAAAACAATAATCAGATGAATATGAAGCAGTGCCATGCAGCTTGTGGAGTTTTCGCTCTGCAGACATGCAGGGGCGGTTTCAGTCATTTGGAGGCCCCAGGGAAAGAACAGCATGAGCCCCCTCTCTGTTTAACCTAAAGCAATCTCAGCTAATGAAGAAAATGATCCAGAATGACTCTTTCAAGACAACAAGGCCACATCAGTACACAACAATCAGACATACCACAATACAGGTTCACCTCTAATATGAGCTAGGGCTGGGCGGCACGGACCTAAAATCACACAATAAACTGTTTATGTTTAACAGTACAGAAATAATAAAAACATTACAGCACCAGAATGATCAACTGTAGTATGACTATCATAAAAACAAACCTGACTGGTTCATGGTTAGAGATTTTGGGGTCCAGTCAGTCCTGGTCAGACCTGCTGGATCCGCCCCTGGTCAGGATGAGACCGAGCAGAGAGGAGAGGCTGATGCCTCATCTCCTTATTCACACAAAACAAGAGCAAACCCACTCTACAGAAGAGCTGGTGCTTCAGGATTACAGTAATATATTTGTGTTTAAGTCCTTTACATCAGCGGTTCTCAACTGGTGGGTCAGGGCCCAAAGCTCTTTCTAGTGGGTCGCCAAAGTGTGCCAGAACAAAAATGTGCCAAAGTCTCTGTACAGACGCCTTTATAGACATAAAGTAAATTAATACATGTATTTTTTTAGGGTTTTCTATGATGACAAGAAAATTTCAGTATTTGTCTTGAGATTTCTTTGGATAACGTCGCTGATTTTCTGAAGATAACCAGGAAATTCCATTAAAAATGACTCTTTTATCTTGGAATCTTGGGAAAATGGGTTAAAATAAGATGTATTTGTGCATGGATGTCTGTAATGACATTGTTTTGTTCTGCCTCGTGTGTTTGTTTTTCAGTTTAGGTCTAAACTGCAATAGTTTTCATTAAATGGTTGAACATTTTTGAATGCTTGGGTCAGGATTTCTCTTTGGGGGTTGGTGGATCCTGTTAGCAGACCAGCTGAGAACCTGCTTAACCATTGTGCCCTCCTCAGATTTACCACCCTCTGGACACCTTCAAGGCAAAAATGTACACAAACAGAAACTCATACTCACACACATAAAACTCTCCATACTATAAAAATACAAGAATTTCCTGCATGGACCTACAGTGGGTAACTGGTTGAATCTGGTGGAATATGGTAAAAATATCAAATTTCACTAGATTTCTTCAAATTGAAATGGTGACATTAAAGAATGCATGATTTTATACTGCAATGACAGTGAGATTAAAAAACCTGGTTTTAATGGAAGTCAGTGGGGGCATTTTTGCCTCGAAGGTGTCCAGAGGGTATATCTGGCATTACGTTAAAAATACTAATGCAATCAAATCAATTTTGTTGCTCACCTTTGACCCATCCAAGACTCTCATCAGCACCTAAGCCCCATCTTTCTACTATTTATTATATGGAAATGATTCACTTTTTGAAAAAAAAAAAAATTTCAATAATCAAACTGGCATTTAAAGGGTTAAAATATTGAAAATGATTGAATGGTAGTTTTGAGGTCTGAAGTTGTTAAAGAGATTTATGAAAAAAAATATTGATGTGTGCTGGTTTAATGGACGTTTTTTTTGCACGTGTACATTTTTGCCTCGAAGGTGTCCAGAGGGTGCAAAATGCATCAATAGAGTATAAAATTAGAATATAATAATTATAATAGAATATAATAATAGATAATTAGAATATAATAATCAATATAATTAATTATAATTATAATTAACAGAAAATTTGTTGGATTTCAAAAATTTAACCAGATAGAAAAAATCCTGCAAAAATTCATGATAGCTGTAAAACTGCCAAAATGATCACAAATTTAAAAAAAAAAAAAGTTGCGAAAAGTGGACAAAAATGCCAGAGGAGGACATAAGGGTTAAAATGGTGATGATGCTGTTTTCTGCTGTAATCTTGTTGTTTCTGTATTCATCCAGACATTTTTAATTTAAATATTGATTTTAATAAATTCACCATTAATGTTTTTGTCTCAGTCAAGTCATGAAAAAATGCCTCCAGTTGTTATAAAGGGCCACATTCGCCTTTCGGGCCGTAGTTTGGACAACCCTGATCTTTCTAATCTGGTCAAATGATTTTTCAGCTGCACGTTAAAGGACATGAATTATGCAAAAATTACATTTTCAGGCTTTTATGGCAAAAATTTGTGCCCCTTGCCCGCCCACAATCCACTCAAGTACCAGAAAAATCTTACCCTTTTCCACCTTTCAGAAAATGTGTGCTAAAACAAGCCGTTCTCAGATTTCCCCCTCATGATGTCATGTGGGGAGTTAGCCCCGCCCCCAGAGTTCAGTCGGCCCTCCTCACCAGGAAGAAAGTTCTGCCCTCCTCTCCTGATCCTCCTCTCAGGTGGATCTGGAGGGCCACATCCATTTCCTGAGGGGGGCGGGGTCAGGGGCGGAGTCGACAGCTCAATAACATTTAAAGCCACAGACACAGAAGCAGCTCGTTCTGAGCAGGACTGGAACAGAGGAGTTTTAGACATGCAGAAATCCATGACTGGAGTGTTTTTCAGCAACAAACTTCACAGGCATGATCTGAGGACCTCTGAGACCAAAATAAACTTGTCTTAAAGGGTTGAATATGTGACTTTGCTACCTTGTGCTCAGTGAACATCCTACTGTCAGTCTGACTGTAAAGAGATTTTCTAGAGAATTTTGGCCCCTTTTTTGTAAATCAACATCAACCTATCAATATAAATGACATTATTTTACTCTGTATCTCATTTAAACATCAAAACCTCTACATATTTCCCAGCCCTGCAAAAAGCAGCCATATAACTCAGAGTAGATTAACAAAATAGAAAATTCACACTTGTGGTCAAATATCAGGGTTTTTCTTTTTTGGGGCCGAAAAGTTTTTTTCTAATTTCTATGCCACTTGAGCACACAGTCATCCACTCTTTCATGTATCTGATATTCCATATATAATGAATTAACCTAGTAGAGGTCCAGGTGTTGTTCTAAGGGCAGATCTTCAGGTCTATCAGAGTCTATTTTGATGCTGTTTTATGCGCTCTGTTCACATTATTTCATTCTAAATGCTTGTGTCGGTGGTGAAATTATCCTCGATGTATACCTCACATTTGTGCTGTAAAAATGTGCATGCATGTGCTGTAAGGCCCTTTGGTGCATGAGGCCCCTGGCATTCACCCACCTTTTCCTGAAGGTAAATCCACCAATGGTGGTATGATGGGATTAGAGGTCTGTGGTGTTAATCCTGACAGTTTTAGAAAAAAACCCATCCACACTGAGCTTCATGTAGACAATGATGAATATAAAACAAAGTCAAACATATTCTAGTGGATCAGATCTCCTCTATGGTCCTCTCTGCTCATGTGGTGATTCTGTAGCATCTCAGAGAAGCAAAGATACTGTTTTTAATAAATCCCTATTAAAAAACTGGGATTAAAAACAGGAAAATACAGGTGTATCTGAGAATGAAAAAGGAAAAAAATACAGGTGTATCTGAGGATGAAAAAAGAAAAAAATACCGGTGTATCTGAGGATGAAAAAAGAAAAATACAGGTGTATCTGAGGATGAAAAAGGAGAAAAATACAGGTGTATCTGAGGATGAAAAAGGAGACAAATACAGGTGTATCTGAGGATGACAAAAGGAGACAAATACAGGTGTATCTGAGGATGAAAAAAGAAAAATACAGGTGTATCTGAGGATGAAAAAGGAGACAAATACTGGTGTATCTGAGGATAAACAAAGAGATAAATACAGGTGTATCAGAGGATGAAAAAAGAAAAATACAGGTGTATCTGAGGATGAAAAAGGAGACAAATACAGGTGTATCTGAGGATGACAAAAGGAGACAAATACAGGTGTATCTGAGGATGAAAAAGGAGACAAATACAGGTGTATCTGAGGATGACAAAAGGAGACAAATACAGGTGTATCTGAGGATGAAAAAGGAGACAAATACAGATGTATCTGAGGATGACAAAAGGAGACAAATACAGGTGTATCTGAGGATGAAAAAAGAAAAATACAGGTGTATCTGAGGATGAAAAAGGAGACAAATACAGGTGTATCTGAGGATGACAAAAGGAGAAAAATACAGGTGTATCTGAGGATGACAAAAGGAGACAAATACAGGTGTATCAGAGGATGAAAAAAGAAAAATACAGGTGTATCTGAGGATAAACAAAGAGACAAATACAGGTGTATCAGAGGATGAAAAAAGAAAAATACAGGTGTATCTGAGGATGAAAAAGGAGACAAATACTGGTGTATCTGAGGATGAAAAAAGAAAAATACAGGTGTATCTGAGGATGAAAAAAAAAATACAGGTGTATCTGAGGATGAAAAAGGAGACAAATACTGGTGTATCTGAGGATGAAAAAGGAGACAAATACAGGTGTATCTGAGGATGAAAAAAGAAAAATACAGGTGTATCTGAGGATGAAAAAGGAGACAAATACAGGTGTATCTGAGGATGACAAAAGGAGAAAAATACAGGTGTATCTGAGGATGACAAAAGGAGACAAATACAGGTGTATCTGAGGATGACAAAAGGAGACAAATACTGGTGTATCTGAGGATGAAAAAAGAAAAATACAGGTGTATCTGAGGCTGAAAAAAAAAATACAGGTGTATCTGAGGATGAAAAAGGAGACAAATACTGGTGTATCTGAGGATGAAAAAGGAGACAAATACTGGTGTATCTGAGGATAAACAAAGAGACAAATACAGGTGTATCAGAGGATGAAAAAAGAAAAATACAGGTGTATCTGAGGATGAAAAAAGAAAAATACAGGTGTATCTGAGGATGAAAAAAAAAATACAGGTGTATCTGAGGATGAAAAAGGAGACAAATACTGGTGTATCTGAGGATGAAAAAGGAGACAAATACAGGTGTATCTGAGGATGAAAAAAGAAAAATACAGGTGTATCTGAGGATGAAAAAAGAAAAATACAGGTGTATCTGAGGATGAAAAAGGAGAAAAATACTGGTGTATCTGAGGATAAACAAAGAGACAAATACAGGTGTATCTGAGGATGAAAAAGGAGACAAATACAGGTGTATCTGAGGATGAAAAAAGAAAAATACAGGTGTATCTGAGGATGAAAAAGGAGACAAATACAGGTGTATCTGAGGATAAACAAAGTGACAAATACAGGTGTATCTGAGGATGGAAAAGGAGAAAAATACAGGTGTATCTGAGGATGAAAAAGGAGAAAAATACAGGTGTATCTGAGGATGAAAAAGGAGACAAATACTGGTGTATCTGAGAATGAAAAAGGAGAAAAATACAGGTGTATCTGAGGATGACAAAAGGAGACAAATACAGGTGTATCTGAGGATGAAAAAAAAAAATACAGGTGTATCTGAGGATGAAAAAGGAGACAAATACTGGTGTATCTGAGGATAAACAAAGAGACAAATATGGTGTATCTGAGGATAAACAAAGAGACAAATACAGGTGTATCTGAGGATGAGAAAGAAGACAAATACAGGTGTATCTGAGGATAAAAAAGGAGACAAATACAGGTGTATCTGAGGATGAAAAAGAAGAAAAATACAGGTGTATCAGAGGATGAAAAAGGAGACAAATACAGGTGTATCTGAGGATGAGAAAGAGACAAATACAGGTGTATCTGAGGATAAAAAGGAGAAAAATACAGGTGTATCTGAGGATTGACAAAGAGACAAATACAGGTGTATCTAAGGATGAAAAGGAGACAAACACAGGTGTATCTGAGGATGAAAAAGGAGACAAATACAGGTGTATCTGAGGATGAAAAATGAGACAAATACAGGTGTATCTGAGGATAAACAAAGAGACAAATACAGGTGTATCTGAGGGAAACATAAGAAAAATACAGGTGTATCTGAGGATGAAAAAAGAAAAATACAGGTGTATCTGAGGATAAAAAAAAAAGAAAAATACAGGTGTATCTGAGGCTGAAAAAAAAAGAAAAATACAGGTGTATCTGAGTATAAAATAGGAGACAAATACAGGTGTATCTGAGGATAAACAAAAAGAAAAATACAGGTGTATCTGAGGATGAAAAAGGAGACAAATACAGGTGTATCTGAGGATAAACAAAGAGACAAATACAGGTGTATCTGAGGATGAAAAAGGAGACAAATACAGGTGTATCTGAGGATGAGAAAGAAGACAAATACAGGTGTATCTGAGGATAAAAAAGGCGACAAATACAGGTGTATCTGAGGAGAAACAAGGAGACAAATACAGGTGTATCTGAGGATAAACAAAAAGAAAAATACAGGTGTATCTGAGGATGAAAAAGGAGACAAATACAGGTGTATCTGAGGATGAGAAAGAAGACAAATACAGGTGTATCTGAGGATGAAAAAGGCGACAAATACAGGTGTATCTGAGGAGAAACAAGGAGACAAATACAGGTGTATCTGAGGATAAACAAAGAGACAAATACAGGTGTATCTGAGGGTGAAAAAAGAAAAATACAGGTGTATCTGAGGATGAAAAAAGAAAAATACAGGTGTATCTGAGGATGAAAAAGGAGACAAATACAGGTGTATCTGAGGATAAACAAAGAGACAAATACAGGTGTATCTGAGGGAAAAAAAGAAAAATACAGGTGTATCTGAGGATGAAAAAAGAAAAATACAGGTGTATCTGAGGATAAAAAAAAGAGACAAATACAGGTGTATCTGAGGATGACAAAAGGAGACAAATACAGGTGTATCTGAGGATAAAAAAAAAGAAAAATACAGGTGTATCTGAGAATGAAAAGGAGACAAATACAGGTGTATCTGAGGATAAAAAAGGAGACAAATACAGGTGTATCTGAGGATAAAAAAAAAGAAAAATACAGGTGTATCTGAGAATGAAAAAGGAGAAAAATACAGGTGTGTCTGAGGATGAAAAAAGGAGACAAATACAGGTGTATCTGAGGATGAAAAAAGAAAAATACAGGTGTATCAGAGGATGAAAAAGGAGACAAATACTGGTGTATCTGAGGAAGAAAAAGGAGAAAAATACAGGTGTATCTGAGAATGAAAAAGGAGAAAAACACAGGTGTATCTGAGGATGAAAAAGGAGACAAATACAGGTGTATCTGAGGATGAAAAAAGAAAAATACAGGTGTATCTGAGGATGACAAAAGGAGACAAATACAGGTGGATCTGAGGATGAAAAAAGAAAAATACAGGTGTATCTGAGGATGAAAAAGGAGACAAATACTGGTGTATCTGAGGATAAACAAAGAGAAAAATATGGTGTATCTGAGGATAAACAAAGAGACAAATACAGGTGTATCAGAGGATGAAAAAAGAAAAATACAGGTGTATCTGAGGATGAAAAAAGAAAAATACAGGTGTATCTGAGGATGAAAAAGGAGACAAATACTGATGTATCTGAGGATGAAAAAAGAAAAATACAGGTGTATCTGAGGGTGAAAAAGGAGAAAAATACAGGTGTATCTGAGGATGAAAAAGGAGAAAAATACAGGTGTATCTGAGAATGAAAAAAGGAGACAAATACAGGTGTATCTGAGGATAAACAAAGAGACAAATACAGGTGTATCTGAGGATGAAAAAAAAGAAAAATACAGGTGTATCTGAGGATGAAAAAGGAGACAAATACTGATGTATCTGAGGATGAAAAAAGAAAAATACAGCTGTATCTGAGGATGAAAAAAGAAAAATACAGGTGTATCTGAGGATGAAAAAGGAGACAAATACTGATGTATCTGAGGATGAAAAAAGAAAAATACAGGTGTATCTGAGGATGAAAAAGGAGAAAAATACAGGTGTATCTGAGGATGAAAAAGGAGAAAAATACAGGTGTATCTGAGGATGAAAAAGGAGACAAATACAGGCATATCTGAGGATGAAAAAAGAAAAATACAGGTGTATCTGAGGATGAAAAAGGAGAAAAACACAGGTGTATCTGAGGATGAAAAAGGAGAAAAATACAGGTGTATCTGAGGATGACAAAAGGAGACAAATACAGGTGTATCTGAGGATGAAAAAAGAAAAATACAGGTGTATCTGAGGATGAAAAAAGAAAAATACAGGTGTATCTGAGGATGAAAAAGGAGACAAATACTGATGTATCTGAGGATGAAAAAAGAAAAATACAGGTGTATCTGAGGGTGAAAAAGGAGAAAAATACAGGTGTATCTGAGGATGAAAAAGGAGAAAAATACAGGTGTATCTGAGAATGAAAAAAGGAGACAAATACAGGTGTATCTGAGGATGAAAAGGAGACAAATACAGGTGTATCTGAGGATAAAAAAGGAGACAAATACAGGTGTATCTGAGGATAAAAAAGGAGACAAATACAGGTGTATCTGAGGATGAAAAAGGAGACAAATACAGGTGTATCTGAGGATAAACAAAGAGACAAATACAGGTGTATCTGAGGGAAAAAAAAGAAAAATACAGGTGTGTCTGAGGATGAAAAAAGAAAAATACAGGTGTATCTGAGGATAAAAAAAGAGACAAATACAGGTGTATCTGAGGGAAAAAAAAGAAAAATACAGGTGTGTCTGAGGCTGAAAAAAAAGAAAATTACAGGTGTATCTGAGTATAAAATAGGAAACAAATACAGGTGTATCTGAGGAAAAAAAAGAAAAATACAGGTGTATCTGAGGATGAAAAAAGAGACAAATACAGGTGTATCTGAGGATAAACAAAAGAGACAAACACAGGTGTATCTGAGGATGAAAAAGGAGACAAATACAGGTGTATCTGAGGATGAAAAAGGAGACAAATACAGGTGTATCTGAGGATTTACAAAGAGACAAATACAGGTGTATCTGAGGATAAACAAAGAGAAAAATACAGGTGTATCTGAGGATGAAAAAGGAGACAAATACAGGTGTATCTGAGGATAAACAAAGAGACAAATACAGGTGTATCATAGAATGAAAAAAGGAGACAAATACAGGTGTATCTGAAGATGAAAAAGGAGACAAATACAGGTGTATCTGAGGATGAAAAAGGAGACAAATACAGGTGTATCTGAGGATGAAAAAGGAGACAAATACAGGTGTATATGAGGATAAACAAAGAGACAAATACAGGTGTATCTGAGGGAAAAAAAAGAAAAATACAGGTGTGTCTGAGGATGAAAAAAGAAAAATACAGGTGTATCTGAGGCTGAAAAAAAAGAAAATTACAGGTGTATCTGAGTATAAAATAGGAAACAAATACAGGTGTATCTGAGGAAAAAAAAGAAAAATACAGGTGTAACTGAGGATGAAAAAGGAGACAAATACAGGTGTATCTGAGGATAAACAAAGAGACAAATACAGGTGTATCATAGAATGAAAAAAGGAGACAAATACAGGTGTATCTGAAGATGAAAAAGGAGACAAATACAGGTGTATCTGAGGATGAAAAAGGAGACAAATACAGGTGTATCTGAGGATGAAAAAGGAGACAAATACAGGTGTATATGAGGATAAACAAAGAGACAAATACAGGTGTATCTGAGGGAAAAAAAAGAAAAATACAGGTGTGTCTGAGGATGAAAAAAGAAAAATACAGGTGTATCTGAGGCTGAAAAAAAAGAAAATTACAGGTGTATCTGAGTATAAAATAGGAAACAAATACAGGTGTATCTGAGGAAAAAAAAGAAAAATACAGGTGTAACTGAGGATGAAAAAGGAGACAAACACAGGTGTATCTGAGGATGAAAAAGGAGACAAATACAGGTGTATCTGAGGATGAAAAAGGAGACAAATACAGGTGTATCTGAGTATAAAAAAGGAGACAAATACAGGTGTATCTGAGGATAAAAAAGGAGACAAATACAGGTGTATCTGAGGATAAACAAAGAGACATATACAGTTGTATCTGAGGATGAAAAAGGAGACAAATACAGGTGTATCTGAGGATAAACAGAGAGACAAATACAGGTGTATCTGAGGATGAAAAAGGAGACAAATACAGGTGTATCTGAGGATAAACAGAGAGACAAATACAGGTGTATCTGAGGATGAAAAAGGAGACAAATACAGGTGTATCTGAGGATGAGAAAGAAGACAAATACAGGTGTATCTGAGGATGAAAAAAGGAGACAAATACAGGTGTATCTGAGGATGAAAAAGGAGAAAATTACAGGTGTATCTGAGGATTGACAAAGAGACAAATACAGGTGTATCTGAGGATGAAAAAGAAGAAAAATACAGGTGTATCAGAGGATGAAAAAGAAGACAAATACAGGTGTATCTGAGGAGAAAAAAAAAGAAAAATACAGGTGTATCTGAGGATTGACAAAGAGACAAATACAGGTGTATCTGAGGATAAACAGAGAGACAAATACAGTTGTAACTGAGGATGAAAAAGGAGAAAAATACAGGTGTATCTGAGGATAAACAGAGAGACAAATACAGGTGTATCTGAGGATGAAAAAGGAGACAAATACAGGTGTATCTGAGGATGAGAAAGAAGACAAATACAGGTGTATCTGAGGATGAAAAAAGGAGACAAATACAGGTGTATCAGAGGATGAAAAAGGAGAAAAATACAGGTGTATCTGAGGATAAACAGAGAGAAAAATACAGGTGTATCTGAGGATAAAAAAGGAGAAAAATACAGGGGTATCTGAGGATAAAAAAGGAGAAAAATACAGGTGTATCTGAGGAGAAAAAAAAAAGAAAAATACAGGTGTATCTGAGGATTGACAAAGAGACAAATACAGGTGTATCTGAGGATAAACAGAGAGACAAATACAGTTGTAACTGAGGATGAAAAAGGAGAAAATTACAGGTGTATCTGAGGATGAAAAAGGAGACAAATACAGGTGTATCTGAGGATGAAAAAGGAGACAAATACATGTGTATCTGAGGATAAACAAAGAGACAAATACAGGTGTATCTGAGGATAAAAAAGGAGACAAATACAGGTGTATCTGAGGATGAAAAAGGAGACAAATACAGGTGTATCTGAGGATAAAAAAAGAAAAATACAGGTGTATCCTAGAATGAAAAAAGAAGAGCCACATTTCCACAGTCTTTATTGTCACCACTTAAACTTTGCAGTTCATTTATGATTCAGAGGTACGAGTGTAGCCATTACATTCTGCATGCATGCTGATGGTGGAAGGTCGACATGATCTGACCCTGGTCAGTCCGGGGTCAAGGGTCAAGTCTTCTAATGAGAGTTTGCACTCCGGGGGCATTCATGCATCCGATAGGCACAAAAATAGAAAATACCTGTGAAGACAGAACGACAGGTGAGCTCTGCTATCAAACCATTCAACATTTTAATTTTAAAATCGAACCCTCATGTTGTCTGAAGCCTGGTTTATTCTCTAAGGGGAGCTTTGCTGTTGTGTAAACAACATAGTCATGCACAGGTGTGGCTACATTGCTCTGCAGTACTCTGCTTCAACATTAGCAGTGGGATTTTATAACACGATAACAGAAAAGAAGCTGGAGCTGATAAATGTTGAGCTGATTTGTTTTCACATTCAAGTGTGGACAAACTTAAGGCTGTGTAAGGTCAGACATACTCTAAAGCACATACAGAGTGTAAAAAGCCACCAGTGCAAAGTTTAACCCTGATATTCTCTTGTAGATATTTTTGATTCATTTTTGAGTGGATCTGTGTGTACATCATTGATTAAAATAAAAATACAGCATCTCTGACTGTCGTTGACACATCATCATCATTTGTGCTGCTTGACTATGCAGAGAATTATGGGTAATAACCGGGTACTTCCAATTATTAGTATTGCGGAATTTTGATGGTAAATTGCACTTAATTGCATTTTTAACAAAATATCTAAAATTCAATTATTTGATATTTTAAAACTGTTTTAAGTCCATGTTGACAATGAGAATCAAGTCTTCTGATTGTGCAGATTAATCAATAAAACAAAGTCAAAGAAATGTCTTTATTAAGGATTTTTACATTGATTATTTAAATGCATGCTATGTAGAACTCCTTCACCAGGGGGCTCTCAACCAAAACAGTATCACATTTGACAAATACAGACAAGCCCCGCCCACCTCTGCTGTCCACTGGGATTGAGGACTCTGTTCGAGAAAACAACAACTGTTTTCATTCATAACTCTTATCTACTACTATCACTGGCGGCGTCTGTGTGTGTCTGTGTTGATTTACATGACACACCGTTGCTCCAATTGTCCTCGATACGTCTCAGAAGACTTCTTAAGTGTTCTGGTTTGAAACTGGTGCCACGAAAAAACTCAGGAATATGTTCAGATTTTCTATTAAAGGTGCAGTGTGTAATATTTAGCCTAGTAGCATTTAGCGAAACAAGCTTGGTTAAAATGAAACATAACATTTATAAGTAGATTGATCAAAATTAGTGTTGACATCTGATATACATATATGATAGATCTGACATCTGATTCCTTCTGTGGTGCCATAGAAACAGGCAAAATGCAAAAAATCCAAGATGGCAGCGCCCTTGGAAGGGACCCTCCCTATGTATGAATAAAAGGCTTATTCTGAGTTATTTTAAAGTTGGATTTAAAAAATATGTTATTAGATGTCAACACTAATTTAGAACAATCTACTTATAAATGTTATGTCTCATTTTAACTAAGCTTGTGTTTCTAAATGCTACTAGGCTAAATATTACACACTGCACCTTTAAAGTCAACATTCTGGGATTTCGATGTCAGAGCTAGGAACAACGCCACGCCTGAGTTGAAGGTGTTTCATTTGCTACGAGTGCATAAGAGTAAGAGAGCTGGAAAACAACACATATTTAGGGTCCGAAGACCCCTTCTAGCAGGAGCTAGAGGGGCAAGGACCCTGTTGTATCTGGTCCGTTTCTTTCTTCTTATTATTCCCACGCCTCTGAACCTTAATTTGACCCCCTAAACATGCTCAAAACTCACCAAAATTGGCATACCTCAGATTCTGCGAAAAATTTGATAAAATGAAAAAAAAAACAAAAAAAAAACAAACATGCCAAAATGTGCTCTCTAGCACCACCTAGGCACACTAAAACAGCAATCGTGGCCAGTAGGAATGTCGTAGACAGATCAAACCATTGTTGAAATGCTTGTCTCATCGAGACCCACAAATCACATGCTGACACCCCTAACCTATCTCAAACAGGAAGCCGGCAATTTGCCTTTTAAAATAAAATTTTCTAGGAAAAAAGGGCTCCGAACAAAATGCATCTTCTCCTAGGCCGTAAATCGTATCGGCTTGAAACTCACAGAGAAGACACACTAAGCCATGCTGATCAAAAAATGTTGGGGAATTTGTTGTTTCTCGAAAGGTCCGAATGACAAGCCCTCAAAGTTGGTCAACCCCGAAGAAGCCCTCCCTGCTGCTCACATTCAAATGAATGGGGGGGGGGGGTAAAATACAGCTCCACACAACATGTTGAAGTTGGGCCTCTACACAAAAAACCAAAGGTCCTACAGCTTTAAAAATTACATGGATGGATTCCTGACAAAATTTACTACAAAAATATCTTATTTTTAGAGAGATTTGGTCCAAATTGTGGCATCTGTGAGGTGAGATTCAAAAACATTTCAGTCAATTTCACTCCTGAACAAGAGAGCAGTTGGTGATGATGTCACTCACTGATTGACAGATGAAAGCAGCTGGAATGCAGGCATTAGTTACCATGGCAACCGGGCAGACACAGAGGGCAGGGCTGAGCTCATGAGCTCTGATCATACACACACATGGAGCTGTTCCAATAAAGCAGCCCATTTAAGCAATGCTTTAACGGGATGGTGGGACTTAGGGTGGCTTCTCATCCACATACAGTCCCTCATAAAGTCTTTGGTGTCTTTGGTAATATATCTCATATGAAGTGAATGGGAGAGATGGTGCATTTGTGTGTGTTAGCACGCAAAGCGCGCATGAGTGTGTGTTTGTGTGTCTTACAGATGCAGGTTTTTTGAAGATTACAATAAGCTTACCGTGCAGCTGGTCATGTGACTCACTGAAGGCGGGAAAATGGAATGCTTAATACACACCCATTATAAAGTCTGAGGCTCCTGACAGAGCTGCAGGGACACACCTCAGTCTAACTTTGAGCAGGTCAAAGGATCAAAGAGGGATGAAACCCTCAAAGTGGAGGTCAAACGGGCATGAGGGACGTGCGACAGAGCGAGGACTCGTCCAATGCTGCTTGCAGCTTTAATTAAATAAGATTCACCTGCTCTATGATCCACGATCAACGTGAGCTCTCTTTTGTACTTCTCTATGTTTGTATTAAACGAGAAAGTACTAGAGATTTGTCACACACTGCTGTTAGCATCATTCACTGAGAAATCAGACTTAAATATCTGTTTTGTCAGCTGTAGTCACCGGTGCTGCATACACAAGTTTGATTATGGGTCCTTCCTTATATGGTGGGCGGGCCATGTGATTCTTGGTTAAAGCTTCACAATAAGGTGCGTCACTAAAACTTGTTAAAAAAGTGAAAAGAGACATTTTTAATTCTCCTCTTTGTGTTGTTGTCCCATCACTGCACATATGCACCTGTGTGCAGAGATGCTGAGCATGTACAGTGCTCAACAAATGTATTAGACCACCCTAACCCTAACCAAAGTAAGGTTTATGCCACAGCTGCCCTAAATTAACAGCATTGGTAATTACCTAAATCATTTCTTATGTTTCTGCAATGGTTAATACACCAATATGTAGAAGCTCTTTAACCTAAATGATATTTTTAATGCTAAAATAGAATTATTATTGTTATCCATGAAGTTTACAATTTACTGATTTACAAAAAAACTGAAAAAATAGTAAAGCACATTAATATTTCTTGATTAATATGTCAAATTATAGTTATTTACTGTCATTCCTGAACAGAAAAATGAGTTTTAGTGGTTGAATGTTATGCTTGATTCATTTCTGACTTCTCAGAGAAGCCCAGTGAGCCGGCTCAAATTTGGGTATAAAAAGGTGAATTCAGTTTGAAATTCCTCATTCCTGTTCAAAATGGTAAAACGTGGAGAGCTGACTGAAAATGAAAGAGTCGGCATTAAAGCACTTCATGATGCTGGATGGTCTCTGAGACAGATATGACAGGTGGTCTAACACATTTTTTAAGCCTATCTGCAGTTATTTGGGGAAAAAAATTACCTCCTTCCATGCAAACTGGCCTTTGTGCATGAAGCATCTAATGATGAGGACAATAAAGGCATTTATAGAGTTAATTCTACTGTCTGTGAGAGCTGATGGAAGTGCGCTGCAGTTTTTATGACACATGAACTTTCCAGTGATCTGAAAACAATTTCACCTCTGTATGACTTAAAATAAATGCTGTGTCATTAAATATTACTTTAACATTTCTATTACTAAGCCAGGAGTTAAATCAGTCTGAGACTCCAGCACCTTTTTATCCATGTGTGCCATCGTTATGCTTGAAAAGGATGTGGTTGTTTTCTTTGTGTAGAGAGGAAACTTCATCATGGTGGTGCTGAAGTAAACATATCTAAATTGCCTTTAATTAAATGCACTGTCCATTATTCTGAATATCTAACGTGGATTGTCAGATGTGGGTGGGATGCAGGCACACCTGACACACCTGTTCTGGGTGTGGGCAGTAATGGTCAGAAATCCAGCGGGAGTTTGCGGGAGTGGGGTTTTAGAAAAGAGTCCCACGCAGGGTCTCTACTTTCATAATGAGGGAGAAATGCAGTTAAAAGTGCACTTCTGTGGTCGCGCTGGAATGTGCACGTGCGCTGGGAGCTAGGGCACATGTACATCCTGGGACCAGTTTTAGCATGAACATGAAAGAGCCTTTTAACTGCATTTCTCAGCCACTGTGAGAAATTTATGAGTGAAAATAAAACATCAGTTTTCTGTTTAGGAAATCTGCCGTATAAGGTGCAATTTTATAGAACAGTCCTCAGTTAAAACTAGAAGTAGGACTGAGAGGGAGGTGGACGGTGCTCAGCACTGCCGGAGAGTGTGTGTGTGTGTGTGTGTGTGTGTGAGAGAGAGGGAGAGAGAGAGAGGGAGAGAGATCACAACCTATGGCAGCCTCCACACAGCCTGGTACAGTTACAAAAACAAAGAAATGCTCTGACTTTGAAAATTTATGGAAATACTGTAAAACAAAGGTGTCAAACTCGATCACAGCAGGGGCCAGATTCTGGATTCAGGTCTAACCTAAGAGCCTACTGGGGTCAACACAGACCATAAACTGTCAACCTCATTTTCACCAGTAATAAAAAACAAAACAAAACAAACAAAAAACAAACAAACAAACAAACAAACAAACAAAAAAAATTCAAAAAAAAAAACCAACAAAAAACAAAAAAACAAAACAAAAAAATAAACAGTACTGATGATAAACCATTTAGAAATTCCCCAAAAAGTAAAGGAGGAAAGTTTAAAAGCTTAAAATCTGAGATTAAAGTCCAAATTATCAGTTCTAAAGGTCAGAAAATGATATTAAAAATAGAAAAATAATGTTTTTAAAAAGCAAATATATAAGTAGAGTCTGAAAGGTCAAAATATGAGATAAAATTGGAAATCATAAATTTAAAAGTCAAATATGACCTAAAATTTTGAAGTGTGAGTCTGAAAGGTCAAAATATGGGATTAAAAAGCCAAAGTTAGGGGTTAAAAATTTCAAAATATGAGCAAATTTCAAAATAATGACCTAAAAAGTTAAAAAAATTAAATTTAAAATCATGAATCAAAAAGGTTAAAATATAAGGTTAAAAAGCCAACATAAAGAGTTGAAAAGGTCAAAATATGACTTAAAATTTAAAATTGTGACTCTAAAAGATAAAAATACGACATAAAAAGTCCAAATTCTGAGTTGAAAAGGTCAGAGTTTGAAATATAAAGACAAAATCATAAATTTGAGTCATAATCTTGTGATGCAAAATTCTGACTTATCTAATTTTTCTTACTCTTGAATGTTTAATTTTTCAGATTTTTATGGCTTAACAGGATATTTTAAATAATCAAGGTTAAGTTCACATTTTCAAACTGGAGCAAATCTGCAGGCCTCATACTGGTGGGCCAGTTATAATAGAAATATGAGATCATCTTGTGGGCCGGGTTTAACCATTCCATGGGCCGGATCTGGCCCCCGGGCCTTGGGTTTGACACCCCTGCTGTAAGACCTCAAAATAAAGACATAAAACTGGAACAGTTTTAAACTATTTTAGATTTGTCAGTGCATAAATTCTAACACACTGTTGTTAAAATGCAGAGAAGTGGAACTTCATGGAGGATTAATCAGGATTAAATGAAGGAATTCTGGGATTATTACATTTTATAAAGTGAAGTGTATAAAAAGTAGGACTACGTAAATGTTAATGAGATGAAGATGAAGTCTCCACTGAGCTGTTGGTGAGATTAATATGAGATGAAGGAGCAGCAGTGACTGATTTCACATCACTGTGAGAGCAGGAAGGTGCTACACTGATTAGTACCGCTGCAGCAGCCGGACCGTGGGACTAAAACTACAGAATAGTACGTAATTAATGTGATTTAAAACATGTGGTGCTATTCTGGACCTCTAATTTTATTATATTCAGCACGCTGACACTGACAGGAACTGAACATCATCCAACGGTCCTGCATGTTTGAGTTAGAGACTTAAACACATTCAGGTTAATTAATTCATCCCCTCTGCTTTAATACATTTAATTTGAACATTTATAATGTAGAATTAATCGTTTTTAAGAAGCGAGTGTTTAGCCTGTTGCTCAAATGCCTTCATCAGATATTTTCAGAGTATTTTATCTTCACCTCTCTGAGTGCATTAGTGGTTTATTGAGGAAAGAAACTGCTCAAGGTTTTGGCTTAAAATCAGGTTTAGCAGAAAAAGATAACAGCTGAATGTCAGCAAACAAACAGAGAAAACTCTGCTACTGAGACCAAATACACCAATCTAATCTCTCTGTATAATCCTGCTTCTATCCGCTTTTTAGAGTCATTTCTTTAGACATTTTTCTACGTGGGGTCTAAAGGTCGGCACAAAGATGTGATTCAAATCAACATCTTCATATGAGATTAACTGAGCTCCTCCTGGATGAAATTAATGTCTGTTTTTAGACTTTTGGGGTTTCATGAAATAGAAAGAAGAAAATTAATAGTCATGAACCAGGAGAGAGAGGTGGAGGAAAGAAGCCACAAGCTGGCTTTGAGCCCAGGGCTGCTACTTTGAGCATGTATGGGGGCATGTAAAGACCGTCAGTGCAATAACAGCCCATCACTATAATAAACCACAGATGCATTATGTATCACGCATCAGCATGTGTTTTTGACTTTCCATCTTTACCAGGCAGTCAGTGATCAAACTCAGTCACAGCAGGGGCCGGATTCTGGATTCAGGACTAACCTGAGGGCCTAACAGGGTCGCCTTTTGAACCAGAAACTGTCAGCCTTGATTCGCCAGTAATAAAATATGAAAAAAACCAACTTAGCACTGATGATAAACTATTTTGACATTTAAAAAGTTAAAAAGAAAAGTTTAAAGGCTCACAATCTGAGAAAAATACATTTATTAGTTCAAAAAGGTCAAAACATGAAATTGGAAAATAATGTTTTTTTAATGGTAAATATATTAGAAAGAAGTAAAAATCATGAGTTTAAACAGTCAAAATATGAAATACAATTTGTAATGACAAAATTAAAAGTCAAATGTGAAAAAAAGTTTTAAATTGTGAGTCTTAAAGGTCAAACTATGGGATTATGAAGTCAAAGTTTGGAGTTGAAAATATGAGACAAAATACAAAATAGTTGGTTAAAAAGGTCAAAATATCACTTAAAAATTAGAATTATGAATCTTAAAGCTCAAAATATTATATGAGAAGTCAAAATTATGAGTGGAAATGCTCAAAGTATGAAATTAAAAGTCAGAATCCTAAGTTTGAGACTTAAATGTGAGATGTTAAATTGAAAATGTGAAATTAAAACACAAATGACTTTCTTTTCCCACATTCCTGACTTCTTATCTAAATATTTTTACTCCTTTTTCAGATTCTGTGATCTTAAATCATCAGGATAAGTTCACATTTTTATACTTGAGGAAATCTGCAGACCTCAGACTGATGGGCCAGTTAGAACAGAAATATCAGATCATCTTACGTGCCGGATTTAACTGTTCCACGGGCCGGATTTGGCCCCCGGGCCTTGAGTTTGACACCTGTGCGCTACGCTCTAAGTATGAGTTTGCATCCATGCATCCTCCACCTTCAGCCTTGCCTGGTACTCACTTTTGATCACCAAAACCTGCTCTAGCAGAGGCTCACGTGTTTAAATGTCACAGTGACTGAAACTCTTTACTGAATTTACTTTTTTGACAAAAATTCCCCTGGTTTGATCACTAGACATGGTGCTTTTGTCTCAGTATGACCCCAGACAGTCAGACAGTGAAAATAAAATGTTATGTGTCTTTTCATACCCTGTATGTAAACTTCTGGCTAAAACAAGGTAAATACAGGTCTCTCTTTATCTTAGTCCTCTCTGTTTTGGAGTGAAATTAGGGGAGCCTCTGAAGATTCTCAGCCGTTGTGTTGGCTGCATAAAGCTCAGCGTCCACTGTGTGATTTCAGGCTGACTCTCTAGTAGTGATGGTGGAAGGTCTGCTCACACTGTGTGAATGAATCTTTTATGACACATGACCAGTATGCACGGTGACCAGCAGGGGACTCAGTAGGCGGAGACAGTCATCTCCCAACCAGAGGGCTGTGGGTTTGATCCCCAGCTCCTACAGTCAGTCACATGTTGGAGTGTTCTTGGGTGAGACTGTGAACACATTTAACCTGTTTGCATGCTGCTGTCAGGGAGATTTAACATGCTGTCTTACATTTTACAAGGAAAAAAACGCCCCAGAGTTGGAGAATCTGCTTGGGGATCTGCTCCTACTGTGCACTCATACACTTAAACATAGTGTTAGGAGTAAGCATGATAGATAGAGTCCCTCTTCCTTTCCTTTCTTTCCTTTCCTTTCTCTCTTGTAAATTGTTTTGGACTGGTTTCCATGTGGGAAATAAACATTGGGTTAAGCTGTGTTGGAGTGTCCGACCGTCTTGAATGCACCATGACAGCAGTGCACGCGAAGCTGCAGCTGTGTCACCTTTAAACGACGTCAGAAGACTCAGGTAGTGGGGAACGCTGCCACTGAGAGAAGAAGACGCCAACTCGGACTCTACAGCAACCCAAACCCCACGGACCTGAATGAAACTAGTCATTGTTTTTGAGTTGTTACCCAACTGAACTGAAAGAAAGCTTGGGCTCGCCAAACCACGCAATGCTTCAACAGCGAACTAGGCCGGAGGCCCTGACGACTACAGCGTGCAGGTGAGCTTACCCAGCTTGTGTTTCCAACACTGAAAACCAGTCCTGTTTTCTTTTCTCTTTTCTTTAATACATTAGATGTCAGGGCTTTAGTTTCTGGCGTTGTTAATTTACCCGGGTTTAGTCTGCAACAAAAAAAAAAGGGACAACTCGTTGGGACTTTGTGATTCATTGTGAAAAATAACACAATCACCTGGAAAGTCAGGTAATTTGTGCAACTCAGACTTTGTGTCTGAAACAACATGCATTTGCATCGTCCACATATAACAGGAAACGGCCCTGTAGATATGACGCTTCCTGTGACTGATATAGAAGCGAGGGGTATCTCTGGCTTTGAAAACTTTGAAATATTTAAAATAAAGCAAGTTCTCAACTAAGAATATACTACATAGGCTTATTCTTATCTTAGTGAGACATTTCAGTGCAAAAATCCTACATGTTGTGCCTTTAAAGCCCCCAGTTTTATTTCAGAGTATTACTGGACTCAAATAGATTTTGGGGATCGTGTAAATAAAAGCGTTAGGCCTGAAGAGGACAGGAGAGAGTAACAGTAAAGTTTAAAATAAGGGCTGGGAGCATTAACTGAGATGCAGTTAATGATCATAATGACGGGGTTCATTTGTATGATCGCAGTGTTAGCAGGCCTCATTGCCCCTTTAACCCAGGCCAGAGTCTCCCTGCAGCAACAGTGGTCTAAAATAAGTCCAGCACTGTTCCTGAAAGTCTCATTTAACTTTAAAAACTCAGTGGACAAGTCAGAGTCATCTGAACCTTCAGACATCAAACTGTTTTTTACTGTCCATTTTCCTTCTCAATGCACAACAAAAATGTGACTGTGAAACAGATAAATCACAACCATAGAAATACTAGTTGTGATTTAAATGTTTGATTAACATGCGGCTCAGGTAATTTTCATGTTTACCTGAAAAGAAGGTGAGGACCACAGACACCCAGCCGATGATATAAGACCAGGAGAACCTATAGTTCCCGTAGCGTTTCCCGTAGTAGTTAATCGTCACTCCAGTGTACACGGCCATCGCTAGAAACACTAAAAAGCCTAAAAAGGGTGAGAAAAAGGGAAATGAGACTCCTGCAGGACAGTGAGTAGTCAGGGAATGTTTATTTTCAGGAGCAGAGCAAAGATCTGAGTGGACTTACATGAGATGAAAAACAAAATGCCTGCAGCAAAGGTTTTGTCAAACCTGTCGAAGGACGAGTAATGGATGAAGGCCATGATGCCGATGATGATGCCGATGAAACAGGCCAGAAGAGAGAGGATCATGAGGGCGCGCGTGGCGTCTAGGTGGGCTGTGAGAGAGGTCAAAGGTCAATAGGAGTCAGTGCTGGGGTCAGAGCAAGTGACCTGGTCAGGTTAGGTTAACAAACCAACGTGAAGAAGAACACGCCTGGAAACATCTGTGAGCCGAATAACCAGAATAATCAGACCGATGTCACACAGAGAAACTAAACCCATCAAACAAATCATCAATAGAAATCACCCAAAGAACAGCACAATAAAGATTAAAACACGTGCAGTCTATAAAAAACAGACATGTCAGCCCGCTGAAAACATTGCAATAACAGTAGAACCTTTGAAAATGACCTGAACCCACCATCATTACCTTTAGAGGCGGCTATGGTCGTTTCTTTTTGTTCTTTTTTGATTATTTTGACTGTGTAAGTCACTGATCATCAACTGGTGGCCCAGGGGCCATATCAGGCCCCCCAATACTTCCTGTCCAGCCCCCGAAAGATCTTTAAATTCAGAAAAGGAGGGAAAGAAGATGTTGTGGTTTTAAGAGTATCCTTTGGCTTTAAATGAGGGGTTAACACTGGCAAAAGTGTTACAAAAATAATGGGTGATAATGGGGAGTGGCACAAAAGGACAAAAAATGGCAGAAAATGTGGTGAAAAGAAGTCGAATGTGGAAAAAAAATGCTAAAAGAGGAAATACGGGGCAAAAGGTATCAAAAATTGTTTAAAACTGGCAAAAATAGCGCAAGAAAGTACTTTAAAAATGGGCAAAAACTGAAGAAAAGTGGCAAAATGGATAAAAGAGTGGCACAAAGAGGATGAAACATGCAAGGAAAGTGGTTTAAAAGGGGCTAAAGAACTGAAAAACATTGAGTTAAAGAGGCAAACAGTTTAAAAAAAGGGTTAAAAGTTTTCAAAAATACAGCAGAAATAGCCTGATAAAGTGGTGAAAATGGGTTAAAGACTGGCACACAGGGGCAATGATAGGCAGGAAAGTTGCAAAAAGGGGTGAAAGAGTGGCAAACATTGATTTTCAAGTTGCAACAATTATTTTTAAAAAATTAAAGAAAAGGGGTTAAAAAGCGGCCAAAATGGATAAAAGAGTGGGTAAAACATGCAGGAAAAGTGGTTCAGGAGGAGTTCAATCTTGCAAAAATTAGTAAAAGAGGAAAAAAGAGGCAAACAGTATTAAAAAGGGGTTAAAAGTGTCAAAAATGAGTTAGTACTGGTACTAAATCACCCCTTCTCTGAAAGAAAATACAAATACTGCTGCAATAATAACTTAATCAAACCAAAATATTTATTTAACTTTTGTCTAAGTGAAAGTCCGGACCCCAGAGTTTCTGTCGAGACTAAATCTGACCCTTGTGCAGATGTACTTGACCCCTGGTGTAAGTGCTATCAACGTACATTCAGAGAGCACAACAGAGTTTTTAAACACTTAAACCGGCACCTGAAGGGTTAAATCCCCACAAATGGATTAATATTTAATATTTATGATCAGGTCTGAGTTTGGTTTAAAAATTATGAAAAAGAGTTGAAATTTTCTTTAAATGCAAAATATTTTTATTGTTTTTTTTAGTGACCATTTAGGGCCATGCAATAATTTATCAAAATTTAGACTAATAATGCATTCAAATAAAAGTTGTTGCTCATTACATGTTTAACCTTATGAAAATCTATCATAGGAAATGTAATTTGCATGTAGTAAATGAGAAATATTTTATTTTTGTATGTTTTTTTATTTTATTTATTTATTTATTTTTAACAAATGAGAGGGTTTTTACATTTAAACATGCATTTAAAGGGTTAAATCCCCCCAAAAATGTATATTTGATCAGTTCTGTTCTTTGCTAGAGTGAATGCAGAAGAAGTTAGAAAATAATATTTTTGTACATTCATTTGGAATATTGTGATTTATTTATACTGCCATTTTTTAAATCACAAACACCCTGAGTGTAATATTTATTTTACCCAGTAAAAATACCTAAATAAGTCTAAAAATTGTTTTGTTACTTGTCAAATGTTGTCATGGAGTGTTTTTAACCACAGAATTCAGAGTGCTATTCACCTTCCTAAATCTTTATCAAGTTCAAAAGGTAAAAAAAAACAAAAACTATCATACTCCTAAAAAACAGCAGCTTTACTGAAATTCACTGGAAACATTTCTATACAATCAAAAACTAAACAAAGAGACATTCATGAGGACTCTTCCTGTTTTCGTGAGCTGCTAAAATGTAGAAATCTCCCCGACACGCTCCATGCTCCTAAATTTAACCAATGATAACAAAATGGAAAATAACTATTAGTTAATCTTGAACTCTATAGAGCAGCGGTTTTCAAAGTGAGATTTGCTTTGCTAACTTCGGCTGTGCATGGAGCAAAATGGATAGACTTATAATTACTATAGAGTATATATTTTATACTATAGAGTCAACTATTCAAGCTGGGATTTTCCTGCAAGGATCCCCATGGTGCTCCAATCACAGTGTTAAACAGCGTAAGGCTGGATAACCTTGGGGCCATCTTAGACTGAGCAACAAGTCTAGTGACCAAACGAGGAGAATTTTTAACAGGAAGTGAAAAATATTTTGGTACACTGGCACTGATCAAAAGTGAATACCAGGAAAGGCTGAAGGTGGAGGATGGTCTGCAGTTATTCAATCCTGCATCAACTGTACAGATGAAAACTTGCAGCTCCCACTAATAAGAGCGTAGAGCAAAGTAAGCAGGTAGTATTGGCAATAGAGTCATTACTGAAGCTAAATAACTGAGTACCTGGGAAAGATGAATGTTTAAGAAGATTTGCAGACCAAAATATCAAAAATATACAAATGTTATAAATGTTTGAAGATATGGTTGTTTCTCTCAGGGGAGGCTCACTCTCCCACACTTTGAAAACCCCTGCTATAGAGCCAACCCAGGACCTCAGAAATGTTGGGATCCTGGAGGAGAGAAGCTGCATATGAGCCCAACAATATTTTACAAACATTCTTCTTTTTCACTCAGTTTTGAAAACAGATCTAATCCTGGCCCAGGTGAACGTTAGCCAAGAGGCTAGCAGGGATGTTGCAGATCCATGTTTGAAACCACATCTCAGAAGGACTCTCTAACTGGGCCAGTGAGGGGCCCGGTTATCTCTGTGGGCAGGCCTGTGTGAGTGTAAGGTTGTACAGTAAACCTCTGACTGACCAACAGTTAGAGCCTGAACAGGACCAAAGTGAGATTATCTAATATCCTTTTTATCAATGAAGCACTTTTAGATAATTGAATTACATGAAAATACAGCCCTGGTGTCAACACATTTATGTGTTTGCATATATTTGATATAAAAAAACATAAATATAAAATCAAATAAGTCTTTTGGGGTTTTATTAGAGGTCAAAGTATTTCTGATACTTGGAGTCCAGCGTGCATGCGACTGTTTTTGCAGTTTATTTCCATTTAGACATGCACGACTTCTTCTTACTTCTCTTCTGACTCCTGTGTGCCTTCTCTGTTTGCCCACAGCCCTGCAGTCTCATGCCCTTATATGGGCATAAGATGGGGTTTGTTGAGGCGTAGATCTGGTTATGTCGAGCCCCATGTATGTCGGAGGTTCATGTCCAGCCTGTGGCTCCTTTCCCACATGACACTTCCTGCTCTACCGTCAGTGTTTCAGACTCTATCATCTGTCTTTCTCTGTAAATAGAGGCATAATTCGCCCCAAAACCTTAAAATATACATTTAAGAAAAAGAGTTTTGTCTCTGTCCTACTAAGGGAAATAATCTTCCTGCTTACAAGGACCTGGCATTCATCAATACAATAATACAGGAGAGAACAATTAAAGTAGTTTAGACCATGTCATGAATCTGACGGAGGTTTCTCTCAGAAACTTTCTGAGCAAATTTGAGAAAAATCTCAGGAAGACGTTGATGAATGAGGCATTTAAACGTGGCCTCAGTTTCCCGCCCTAAAGCCTTGTGTTTTTCCCAGTATCTTAGCTAGCATCCTATTTTGAACTTCCTCTGTCTTTCTGGCTAACAGTAAGTTCTTTGCTGCTCTTACCGACGCTGTCGCTGTGAGGGAAGCATTTTCCAGGCATGCAGTAGCGCCACAGGCCCTGGTGCATGTGGTTACTGGACTGACGATACTGCATCCAGTAATCTGTTGCTGTGGAAACAATCAGGAGGATGTTCCCCACGCCTGCACAGAACAGCCCTCCACCCATGAAGCTGTACATCCTGCACCTGGAGACAGAGAGACAGAGGGACATAAGGTCACTTAGCATCAGCGGTCAGCGGCCCCCTCCTCTCCACCTCAAACACACACACTTCAGGGAGAGAGCCTCTAAGTGTCAGTAATTGCGTTGTAATGAACATATTATTTCCACTGGATTGAGCTCCGGGGTCGCTGGTGTGCATACGCTCCACTTTGTTCTCCGAGAGATCAGTCCTTGAAGATGGGCTTTACCTAGCCCCCCACCCCCACACGAGTCCAGCGATGCTTTGATACTTGATCCATCTATTGCTCATTGTTCCACCTGGATGCAATGTCCTGCATCCGTCCTCTCAGTCTCATGGAGAGCTGCCGTGGATTTTTCAGGGGGGAAAGATGATAGAGTGATATATCTTGTTATGTCTGAAACCGGGACGGGATGCTCGTTGAAGAGCTCTGTGTATTCATTGAAGAGCTCAGGATCACATTTCCCTCCGAGCATCCTCTCTGTGATCTCCAGCAGCTGTTTCAATCCAAACCAGAACTCCTTTAGGTCTGTTTGATCCTCAGGACAATAAAGTCTCAATTATCGCAGACTCAGAACATTCTGATAACCTTTTTATGACAGCTGGATAGGTATTTTAGACCAGTGATACTCAACGTGTGGCTCTGGAGCCACATGTGGCTCTTTAATGTCTTCATTTTAAACATTACTCCCCAGAAAACCATAAAAAATGGTGCCATTTTCACCATTTTTGCCCATTTTCACCCATCTAAGATATTTTTTGGCCATTTTGCAACTTCTTTTTGACACCTAGTCCCAATTTTGCCACTTTTATCCCATTTTTACCCTTTCTCACCATTTTTTTGCCACTTTTTGCCCATTTAAGCTACATTTTGCCATTAAATACCGCCTTTTCCAGATTTTTGCCCATTTCTGCAACTTTTTTTTGACACTTTTTTTCCCATTGTTGCCACTTTTATCCCATCCTTGCCCTTTTTTTTTTACCATTTCTTGCCACTTTTCGTCCAAATAAGCTACCTTTTGCCATTAAATACCACTTATTTCCTTTTTTAATTTGTTTTTTTGCCACATTTTGCCCATTTAAGCTACATTTTGCCATTACATACCACTTGTTTCCCATTTTTTTTGCCAATTTTTGCCAATCTTGACTGCTTTATGCCCATTTTGGTCACTTTTCACTCATTTTTTGCCACTTTTTTGTCCCTTTTCACCTATTTTTGCTACTTTCTGACCATTTTCCCACTATCTTTCCCCATTTTCACCCAGTTTTGCTGCATTTTTTACCATTTTTGCCACCTGTAACTTTTTTGTTGTCACATTTTTGCCGCTTTTCACCACTTAGATTGTGTCTCTTGCAAAAGTATTTCTCAGCAGTTTGGCTCTTTGGTTAAGTAACACTGTGTTAGAGCATTTTCTTAAAAAAGCAAACGTGTCGTTCATTTTCCTTCACTCAGAGAGGCCTTGATGAACGGTTTCCTCTCAGTCACATCACTCAGCATGTGTGCCGCTGTCTCCAGAGTCTGATTTTACTGTAAAAGAGCTGAGAGATTAAGATAAAGAGGCTGCTTGTTATACAAGCAAGCATTTTCCAATAAATGTAAATAAATAAGTCCTTCATCACTGTAGAGGAATGTTGTCCCATTCTTCTTTGCAGAATTGTCTTAGCTCAGCCATATTGGAGGGGTTTCCAGCATGAACGATCTGTTTTAGGTCAGGCCACAGCATCTCAGTCAGATTTAAGTCCAGACTTTGACTAGACCACTCCAGAACCTTTATCTAGTTTTTAGTCCATTCAGAGGTGGACTTCCTGGTGTGTTTGGGATCATCGTCCTGCTGCAGAACCCAAGAGTGCTTGAGCCTGAGGTCATGAACTGATGGTTGGACGTTATCCTTCAGGATTTTCTGCTAGAGAGCAGAATTCATAGTTCAAGTGGTCCAGATCCTGGTCCAGACATCTCACTACCACCACCATGTCTGCCTGTTGGTCTGATGAAATGTTAGTTTTACTCCAGAGGCACACCCTCCACAAAGTTCTGCTTTTGTCTGATCAGTCCACAGAATATTTTCCCAGAAGTCTTGGGGATCATCAGGATGTTTGATGCCATTGTTGCCCAGTCTTTTTCTTATTGTTGAGTCAGTGAGGCCTGCAGGTCTTTAGATGTCGTTCTGGGCTCTTTTGGGACATCCTAAATGGGTCGTCAAGGCACTCTTAGAGTCACCTTGGTAGGACGCCCACTCCTGGGTAGGTTCACCACTGTTCACAGTTTTCTCCATTTGTGGATAATGGCTCTCTCTGGTTGGCTGAAGTCCCAAAGCCAAAGAAATATCTTTGTAGCCGTTTCCTGCTAGATGTCAGTGATGTTGTTTCTCATCTGGTCTTGAATTTCTTTAGATGGTACTTCACTTTGTCACAGGTTCTATTCAACAAATCAGGCAGTAATCAGGCCTGGCAGTGGATAGTGGAATTTAACTTTAAATGAAATCATCATTTAAAACTGACTGTTGTATTTACTCAGGCTATCTTTGTCTGATGTTAGAATTAGTCAAGAGATCTGAAACATTTAAGTGTGACAAATATGCAGCATTATACATACTTATATAGTTTTTTAAAGCACTGTAGCATCGGACAGTTTGATTCTAGCTGACAACTGCAACCCCTGACCCCTACGGTCTGAAACAGGCTTGTGATGTCACCAATCAGTGGTCTGAACTGGACTCTAGGGTTGCTAATGCTTTACAAATGCATCAGTAGAGCATTCATAGCTCTGCCCAGTACTTTGTGATGTATGGCTATTTCAGACCGGTGCATGGCGGCCATGTTACGGTTTGCTTGTAAACAAGTCAGGGCTGTTAGAGGGCCTGCATGGGCCTGAAATGATAAATAGAGATTTGTTTGTTTATTTACGCTGTTCACATTGGTCGAATATTTATTACAAACAGTATGGTCGCACTTACGATCTGTGCTTTTCAAATTAAAAGCCTAGTTTGATATTTCTGTGGAGAAACTAGCCCTGACTGCAGCGAGTGCTTTAGTTTTCCAGCTCAATTATGCATTGAGTCATCATTTGTAGGAAGGTTTATTGAGATAAATCTTATAAAGAAAGGCAGAGCTGACAGCAGGGAGACAGAACCAGAGTGCAGCAAAAGCCTGGTCAAATATTTCTGTGGAGCTTTAAGAGTCTGAGCCGTCTCCACAATAAATCACAGAAATAAAACAAAAAACATAAATATATCATTCACAGCATTACTGGACTAAATTCAGTATAAGCTTACCTTGATTAACCCTTGTAATGACGGCGTCAAAGCAGACAGGATGACCTGACAAATAAAAGATCCTTCAATGACAGGACGGGCGTGAGCAGCAGGCCGACAGCACTAACGTTTGACGGGCTGAATAGGGAGAAACTGGGGCTACAACAAACACAGAGAGACACAAAAGACCGGGCTGACCAGCAGCCAATCAGCAGCCAGCGGTGCCCAGGTTTGGGAATCTGCTGAAAAAACAGAAATGTCCAAAGCTTGGCGAGCTGAAGTAATAGTGATGACTGCACGGTTTTGATTGAAAGTGGAGGGCTGAACCGGCTTTAGAGGAGGCGACTGACCAGTCTTTGGGAACTCTGCCGGAGTTCTGTTTCATTTTTAGAGCAAAAGAGGCTGATTTAGAGTAAATGAAGTTAGACAGTTTATCGCTTAAGACCAGATAATTAAATGTTTGATTTTAGTGACGCTGAAGGCTGCTGCCTATTTCACTGTAGGCACACTTCATCTTTACATTGAGTCTGTGACATAAGATAAAAGCAAATCTAGCTGTGTTTCAGATGTATATTCCTTACATTCAAACAATTCAGAATATCCACTGACTCCCCACGCTGACGTGGTGTTTCACACATCCATCTGGAAAACCTTCGATAGACAGCATTTGGAAAGGGCAGAGCTTTTGAAAGATCCTCGGAGGATGATTGGATGAACATTCTGTCACATCTTTACAGGCCAATCAGAGCTACAAGACACGTGACATAGCCGCAACCGAGAAGTAAACTCCATAGAGAACTGCAGAACACGAACCATGGCGACTGTAGACGTCAGTACACGACTTTTGTGGTTTTTGAAAAGAAAACAACTCACTGCTGTTCTTTGTTCTTCTTTTAACGAAGAAATTTCGTCAAGTTCTGATAAAACTGGCGCTTTAGCAGCATCCACGCTAATCTCTCCCGCCATAATTGCACCGGCCTCTTGTTGCACCTGCCCCTCGTCGCTGATTGGTCCTGTCACTTTCTAACCGGGCCAAAACGGTTCAGATGGGAGCTTTGCAAGATGGATTCACCAGTGAGAAACAAGGAAACGGGCCAATCCATCTGCTGTGCAAGGTTACTGCACCTCATGTTTTCACATGAGGTAGGTTAATTCAAACTATGCTCTGAGTGTGATTTCTCCCTCCTCAGCTTTCAGTTACATCATTCAGTGCCTGGGTTCACTTCAGTACATTCAGTCTGGTGGTGGTGTGCATGAGTTGTGCCTGAGACTACTTCTACAGGCAGACTCAGCCTCAGCTGTTGAGTACAGTACTGCAAAAACTTGTGTTCACCACTGATCAAACTAACTGGGTTCTGGGGTCAAAGGGTACTCTTCTGTGAACGCTTTAGAAGTCTAATCTGTCCTGTCTTCTTCAGAGTCCTCCAAATCCCTCGTTTCCACATGTGAAAGTTCAACTCCCCTAACCTGACACGCCAGATCGACTGTTTCAAACATCAGTTGCACAAGTCTTTTTCACACTCATCTGGGAAAGCTCCCATAGAAAGTGTTTGGCAAGACTTAAAAAAAAAAATCTCAGAAGGTGATTGGAGGTCTGTCAGTTTGCATATTCTCCCAGTAAATGCACGGTAGTGGACTCTCTGTGGATTGTGAAACAAGCTGACTAAAGAAGGAAGCACAACAGAGCGATAAATAATCTCACTGTGATTTTTTTCCCCAATACTGCAAGCCAATATGTGATTTTTAAAGTTCCACATTTTACGTATTTTTTAAAGAAACACAAGCAAAAAATTATTCTGTATTATAGCCAATAAAGTATTAGATCGATTAAATTAGGACTTCAGGATTTTGAAAACAACAACAACAAAAAAAACCCCATCTTACTGTGATTATTTAGAAGCAGGTTGCAAATGTGACATAAATTGTTGTATTTAGGGGAATTTTAATTATTATGTTTTTTGTTTTTTTTTACAAAAACATACAAAAATGAGGAAATGAAGATTAGTCTAAACTTTTCTAAAAAAAAATGGCCCTTTAATGTTTGCATGATGCAAAGAGCCTCTCTGCTGCAAACATTCTTGTATTAAACTGCTATTTTCACACACTTTCAAATGGGATTTAATCTACATTACTGCTGTGTGATGTCCCTTTTTACCTAAACTTGGCGAGTCGCTCATCTCATGGTTTTGCATTTACAGCATGGACACCAAAAAGATGGCAGGCGAGGTCTTAATGGAGGGGTGTCAAACTCAGTCACAGCAGGGGCCGAAATCTGGGTGTAGGTTTAACCTGAGGGCCCAACAGGGTCAACTTTTAACTATACACTATCAACATCGAATAATTTTTATGATTTAACAAGGATACTTTGAATCTTGAAGGTTAAACTTACATTTCTATACCGGAGGAAATCTGCTGACCTCTGACCTGTGGGCCAGTTTTAATTAAAATATGATATGATCTTGCGGGCCAGGTAAAACTGTACCACGGGCTGGATTTGGCACTCGGGCCTTGAGTTAGACACCCCTATCTTAATGTGTCACTGCAGAAAATGAGCATGCAGGTGTGTGGAAATATTCTGTTATACTCCAAATTAACCCGCTGCTTGTAAGCGGCCTGTTAGCAGCATCTGTGTGATGATCGGCAGATTGTTGGTTGTTGTAAACTTTTTCCTTTTCCTGTGGATTTCTTCACGACTAGTCAAAGTTGACTTTTAACACGACTGCTGACTTTAGAAAATAAATAGCCAGTCAGACAGTTCTGTTTAATATTTGATAATCCTTTAGTGAGGGTCCGACTGAATGTCGTCTTTATTTAAAGCCTCTTTTTAGTAGAGGCCTGGTTGAAGCAGGAGCTATACGTCAGTATCAGCTGTAATGGAAGATGCTGAAAGTTTTCAGTGAAATTGAAGATTATTCCTGCTGATGTATTTTTACAATGCTAAATAAAAACTTTTTTAGTCAAAATTCTGCAAATGTGACAGAACTTTACTTTGAAAATTGTCAGCAGTGAGGGTAAATGGAGGCAGCAGATGTTTGAAGAAGCAGTGACAGATCTCCCGTCTGTCCTCGACTTTATGCTTCCTTCTTTCCGACCATCATCTCACCGTGTTTGCTCCTCTTTTCCCACATCCAGCCGGCCTCTCACCGCTTTGACACACGCGCATGCACAAACCCTGAAGATGAAAGGAGAAGAGTAGCTCCATTACCTGCATTACAGCAAGTTGCTCAGACCAATTGACAACAACAAAATGCCCCAGAAAAAGCATTTTTTTCTGCCTGAAATTTGAGTGCTGTACTTACATCTAACTTCATTTTTATAGACCACAGCCTATTTTCTTCCATTGGGAGTGTGGCAGCCAGGAGGGCATTTGATATCCTCCCGTGCACCATCAAAGTGGACAATATGCCTGTGTGACAGCAGAGCAAAGCCATGTTTTCTCCAATCCATCCGTCTTTTCAGGGATTAATTTTGTTTGGGAAAGTCTACATTTAGGTGGCATCATGGGTGGGTAAGGAGCTCATGCAGCACTCAGGAGGTAATGTGATGGGGATAATTACACAAAGTGTGTGTCTGGCAGGCTGGCATTATTGTGCTGGAGTCACCCTGAGCTTAAGGACGTCAGAAACCCTGCAGCACATGTGCACGTTTGTCTGCACCTGCTGTCCAAGCTGCATAATCCAGATCTCATGAAGATGTTTGTCTGCATGCTGTAAAAAGTTTTAAGGCAGATTTTATAGACGAAGACCGCCATTAGTCCTATCTCCCAATAGTACAGAATCCTTTCAAAAATTCCTGGATCCAGACGGTGATCCAGATCACTCCCAAAATCTAATCAGTTCTTCCTTATGCCATTTCTGACATTTCCTGAAAATTTCATCAAAATCCATCCATAACTTTTTGAGTTATGTTGCTAACAAACTAACTAACAAATGAACAAACCCACCCGATCACATAACCTCCTTGGTGGAGGTAACTACAGTCTTATCTGACCTCAGACATTCGACTAATCACTGCTCCGGGTCAATCAGCTCCCTGGAATTACTCCTCTGACCAGTCCATAACCCAGATGAATAAGACCCACCTGGAACTAAACCTTGAACAGGCCTTTAATGTTGAATAATTCTGTTTTATTTATAGAATGAACTAGAGGAGGCAGCGCTGATCATGTTATAGTAAAATAGGACAAAAGACATAAACCTTATTTTATCTTCTGCTCAGATGTATTTCAGTTTATCAGAGGATTATGCAAAACACATTGCAGACTTTTACAGCACAAATGTTTTTTAAGATTATGCATAATTTATTCAGAGAAATGGCGTCCCTTCTGATGTGCACAGAGAGGTGTCAAAATTTGCCTGTGAATTATTTGTATTTTTGTGCTGTTTGCACCATCCTTGGTGTGCATTTTTTATTTCACATCAGGATGTAAAGGAAATCACTCCTTTGTTGATAAATGGCAAAAAAAAACAAAACAAAACAAAAAAAAAAACAGAGGTTAACTAGAAAAGCACTTAGAGAGCACAGACCTCTGCCATTAGTCCTGTCTCCCAATAGTACAGAATCCTCTAAAAAATTCCTGGATCCAGACGGTGATCCGGATCAGTCCCAAAATCTAATCAGTTCTTCCTTATGACATTTCTGACATTTCCTGAAAATTTCATCAAAATCTGTCCATAACTTTTCGAGTTATATTGCTAACAAACAAACTAACTAACTAACAAACGAACCCTTCCAATCATATAACCTCCTTGGTGGAGGTAAAAATGCAACAGACAGACATGGTTCTGTCGTCTTTAAGAAAAGGACTAATAGTAGCTTTCAGTGTTAAAAGTGTGTCAGACTTTACTCATAAAGCAGCAGTAGCATTATGGCTAAAAAAAGTAAAACAAGTAATATTTCCTAAGGTGCTAAATGGCAGGGGTGTAACCGTATCGGTAATATGGCGGTACCACGGTAACAGAAGCGTCTTAATCCTGGTTTCGGTATGTCTTCAGGGCAGAAAGTGTAGTTTTTTTAGTGGAGCAGAGCTAACAGACATGAAAACTACAATTCTCATGGACTGTTGAGTACCCACCATGCTTTGCTGCTTGTAGAAACAGTCTGCATGCCTAGGTGCTTGATTTGATACACCTGTGGCCATGGAAGTGATTGGAACACCTGATTTACATTATTTGGATGGGTGAGTGAATACTTTTGGCAATATAGTGTATTTTAGAGGTGAGGTTATTTACTGCTGGTAAGTACTTCCCTGCTAAATACTCCACCAGTCACACCAGCCAGAGGCTTTGATTGATTGTTGTTGGGAATGATGGATGGAGCATCAGATGACCTGTCATTATAAAAACCATCATCCAGCAGCTGTCTAACAGAGCTGCAGGTCCGTTGGTAATATTAGAGAGAAGGTGCCAGAATGAACCAAAATAGAACCCTTTTCCAGGTGTGCTGTGCTCAGGGCACAAGGCCACACAGACTATAATGGCCTCTGAAAGTTATTGACATTAGCGTTCAAAATGCCTCTGAATCTTTACGTCCCAGACACGCTTTGCCTAAATGCTTAAATCAACTCCTCAGAATTGAATTTTCAAGCCTTCAAATGGCTAATTTGTGCAGCAAGTGCTTTCAGCGTTTTCTCAGCAAATGAACGGCAGCCTTAATCATAAGAGCAGGCGGCTGCCGCTGCCTCTCCACCGCCGCCCAGGAGACAGACAGCCGCACGGATGGGGAGAGAAACATTTCCACTTAACCACTTAAATGAATATATCAAGAAACTAATTTGCCATTTTAATTGCATGATTTAGGAAGACGCTACTTCACTTGCCCCTCTTCCATCTTGGCTGATTTCCGATGTGAGCACACATTAGATTGATCTATGAAAGACTTCAGGAATCACAACACTTAAGTCTTTTCATTTTCCCTCCCTAATGAAATAATTGAAATTCCTGTCAGTGTCTGCACTTAAGCCGCTCACAAACAGAGCGGCAGTGCTGTGAGTCTGAATGAATCGTGAAAGGCTTGTTTTTATCTCTTCTTGTTTGTAGCCTGTCCTTTTCTTTGCTTTTCCACCTTTTTCTTTTTTGTCTTCCAGGAGCCACAGATTCATTCCATCTGTCATGCCCAGAAATAGATCACTACATCCATTTTGCTGAGATTTGCCCGTCCCATTAAGTGATTGCTTGCAGAAATGGCAGGGGACATTTCTTCTGATACATTCCCTGAAACAGCGCTGGCAGACATTAAGGACACATTATTGAGTCCCATTTTCTCCCAGCCACAAGGATATCCATTAGAGTGGCACACAGCCCTAAATTTTTCCATTTTCTCCCTCACCAAACTTGACTTTACACATTATTTCTGCCTCTGTTTTGTAATTTGCAGCCACAAATTATATCAGGGAAAAGCCATCTCGTAGCATGTGGCTCCTCTTCCCAGGGCTATTTGCCAAGACTTGATTTTGAAGTGTCAAAATGGGCCCATCGTTACGGCTAATCATGACTGACAGCAGAGTGCTTTAAAGTCCATACAAGTTGGCCCACACAGGACAACTTTTCAGTGTGTCTGTGTCTGTGTGCATTTTGTCTTTTACTCTGTGTACAAACCAAATGCTGCCTTATGCACACGGAGGCTTTTATGGTTGGAGCAAATCTCTTTGTATTTTCTAAAGCACACTTTTTCTCTCATTTCAAAATGTCAATCCAAATATGACCTCAGTGGACGATTCTACCGCCGTGCTTTATTAACTCAATGTAAAGATCAAAACGCGAGGTCGGATAAAAGAGGAAAGGTGGCACTTTAGAATAAGAGGTACACGAAAACAGCAAGTTGATGGAAAGAGATGAGTAAATAATTCTTCATCTACTAGAGAACGAATAAATAACTGTCGACTAGTTAACCAGTGAATGAATGAGTAACGGCCTACTAGTTAACCGGAGAATGATGTCTCGATCTACTAGGCCTTTTATTATAAATGCATTAATGCTCGTGACTAATCTAGAAATCTTAACGTGTTAAAAAAATAACTCTATTTAATAATATGATGTTGATGTTTACGTCCCTGGGGTGAAAAAAGGTCAAAGCTGGGTCAAAAGCAGCCAGCAGTGATGAGTTTGGAGACAGACCCAGGTCTGCTTCACTGCAAATTTAGATTTAAAAAGCTGCATAATGGAAGTCTGGATGAAACAAAGGTTGTGTGTGCACACTGCAGTGATGAACTGCCTTTACTCTGAAGCACAACGAGTCTGAAGTACCACCTCAGGGCAAAGAGATAGCTAATGTTGCTAATGTTAGCAAAGATGCTAACAACAACACAGGACCAAGCCATGATAGCTAATGTTGCTAATGTTAGCAAAGATGCTAACAACAACACAGGATCAAGCCATGATAGCTAATGTTGCTAATGTTAGAAAAGATGCTAACAACAACACTGGATCAAGCAATGATAGCTAATGTTGCTAATGTTAGCAGAGATGCTAACAACAACACGGGATCAAGCCATGATAGCTAATGTTGCTAATGTTAGCAGAGATGCTAACAACAACACGGGATCAAGCAATGATAGCTAATGTTGCTAATGTTAGCAAAGATGCTAACAACAACACGGGATCAAGCCATGATAGCTAATGTTGCTAATGTTAGCAAAGATGCTAACAACAACACGGGATCAAGCCATGACAGCTAATGTTGCTAATGTTAGCAGAGATGCTAACAACAACACGGGATCAAGCAATGATAGCTAATGTTGCTAATGTTAGCAAAGATGCTAACAACAACACGGGATCAAGCCATGATAGCTAATGTTGCTAATGTTAGCAAAGATGCTAACAACAACACGGGATCAAGCCATGACAGCTAATGTTGCTAATGTTAGCAGAGATGCTAACAACAACACAGGATCAAGCCATGATAGCTAATGTTGCTAATGTTAGCAAAGATGCTAACAACAACACAGGATCAAGCCATGATAGCTAATGTTGCTAATGTTAGCAAAGATGCTAACAACAACATGGGCTCAAGCCATGATAGCTAATGTTGCTAATGTTAGCAAAGATGCTAACAACAACACAGGATCAAGCTATGATAGCTAATGTTGTTAATGTTAGCAAAGATGCTAACAACACAGGATCAAGCCATGATAGCTAATGTTGCTAATGTTAGCAAAGATGCTAACAACAACACAGGATCAAGCCATGATAGCTAATGTTGCTAATGTTAACAAAGATGCTAACAACAACACAGGATCAAGCCATGATAGCTAATGTTGCTAATGTTAGCAGAGATGCTAACAACAACACAGGATCAAGCCATGATAGCTAATGTTGCTAATGTTAGTAAAGATGCTAACAACAACACAGGATCAAGCCATGATAGCTAATGTTGCTAATGTTAGCAGAGATGCTAACAACAACACAGGATCAAGCCATGATAGCTAATGTTGCTAATGTTAGCAGAGATGCTAACAACAACACAGGATCAAGCCATGATAGCTAATGTTGCTAATGTTAACAAAGATGCTAACAACAACACAGGATCAAGCCATGATAGCTAATGTTGCTAATGTTAGCTTAGATGTTAACAACAACACATCATCAATCCATGATAGCTAATGTTGCTAATGTTAGCTTAGATGTTAACAACAACACATCATCAATCCATGATAGCTAATGTTGCTAATGTTAGCTTAGATGTTAACAACAGCACATCATCAAGCCATGATAGCTAATGTTGCTAATGTTAGCAATGATGCTAACAACAACATGGGCTCAAGCCATGATAGCTAATGTTGCTAATGTTAGCAAAGACACTCTCAACAACACAGGATCAGGCCATGATAGCTAATGTTGCTAATGTTAGCAAAGACGTTAACAACAACACAGGACCAAGCCATGATAGCTAATGTTGCTAATGTTGGCAAAGATGCTAACAACAACTTGGGATCGAGCCATGATAGCTAATGTTGCTAATATTAGCAAAGATGCTAACAACAGCACGGGATCAAGCCATGATGGCTAATGTTGCTAATGTTAGCAATGATGCTAACAACAACACAGGATCAAGCCATGAAAGCTAATGTTGCTAATGTTAGCAATGATGCTAACAACAACACAGGATCAAGCCATAATAGCTAATGTTGCTAATGTTAGCAAAGATGCTAACAACAACAAGGGATCAAGCCATGATAGCTAATGTTGCTAATGTTAGCAAAGATGCTAACAACAACAAGGGATCAAGCCATGATAGCTAATGTTGCTAATGTTAGCTACACTCGCTCAGTCCAGCAGACCTGGATTTGTCCCCAAAACAACAACATCTAAGCTAACTAATGCGATTGCTAATGGGTCACCAGAGACCTCAGACCATCGACATCATTGATGACAAGGGGCTTCAGGACGTCATCCGGGTCGCCTCGGATGACCCGTACCACAGAACATCTATGAGAACTACTGTCACTAGAATCATGAACTGTACGACAGCTAAAAAGGCAGCTAAAGTGGAGCAGCTGGCCTGAGCTACATTTGTTACACTGAGGAGAGAGCGGTCAGCTACTTCAGCTACCTCGGGGTAACAGCACACCTGATCATTCACTTTACAGCACAGCTTATTTTCTACCTGATGTGTTTGTCTGCTGGGCTCTACTGCAGTTTATAAATATTATTGCTCAGTGAATTAAGACACACAAATCAGTTTAGAAGCTCTAGTTGGTTTAATATTTCTAAATCCTTATTGAATTTAATACAGTTTCATAAATTCTTGCCCTTTGCTTCCCAAACAGCAGCGTTATCACAAACACTACAAGGACTCTCCTTTACTATACAGGTATTTCAAGATTAAATTTTAAATGATCAGCTACATTTACATTAAATTTCTCATTCAGCCTAACAGAAGACAAAGTTATGGAAACTAAAACTGTGTACTGGGTGCACTGGACCTTGTTGACTGGTCCAGATGCTGGGGGGGCACAGCTGAGAAGATACCTGGAGAGATGGGGCCTGGGCCTTGAGCAGGCCTGGAGGACCAAGGCAGGGTGCCAAACCGGCCTTTGCTAAAGACTGGATCAGTATTTGTTAATATTTTCAACAGTCTGAGTGTCTCACTCAAACTGAAAATAATTAACCTGACACACCAGATGTGTTTGGATTTGTTTAACGCATCCATCTGGAAAACCTCGCACAGACAGCGTTTGAGAAAGGGCAGGGCCTTTGAAAAATCTTGGAGTGTGATTGGACGAACGTTCTGTCACATCTTTACAGGCCAATCAGAGCAACTGGCGCTTCAGCAGCATCCACGCTAAGCTCTTCCGCCATAATTGCACCGGCGTCTTATTGACGTTTGCTTACGCCACCGCGCCTGAAAGTACTGCCCCTCGTTGCTGATTTGTCCTGTCACTTTCTTTGCAAGATGGATTCACCAGGGAGAGACACGGAAACAGACGTATACATCTGCTTTGCAAGGTTAGAAAATAAAGGGTTCAAAGAAAAACAGCTAGCTTGACTTTGTCTCTAAAATCTCCAGATTTAGAGTCACCTGATCTACAGGTAAGTGACTCCTGTTTGCTGCATGTACACACAGTGAATGTGAATGAATGTCTGAGAGGTCAGAAGACCAGAAAAACATTTATTTTGTTAACGTTTATTTCAGTTTCTTTGATTAACTACCATGCATAAACTCTGGCTCTTGTTCACAGATTGCTTGTCTTCCAGGTTCGCTGACTTTCTGGCGTTGCTTTTTGCTGTTTCACCTCCTCGGCTCGACTGTTTCACCGCTCTTATTTTGAAAACAAGTCATTACCCGACAACTGCGTGTGTATTAACAAAATAATGTCCGATTGATCCTGATTCCCCCGCCCCGCCCGCTCATTCAGAGACAGCTTCAGGATATTGTGCTGTGATAAACACAATAGGCAGAGAAAAAAAAGAAATACATTCAAGAGCAGATCCACCAACAAACAGGTCAAGCCTTTTCACCGTGTTGTGTGGAGCACAATCACAGAGGCGTCAGAGAGCAGCTCAAAGGCCACAGCAGCCCCCCGCCGGGCTGACATTCTCAACGTGCCTTGCCCATTAATTCTGTCATTGTTGCAGCCGCGGCCTCCTGGAGTCCTATCAAAGACTCAATAACCACTGCTTAACTAAAGTCCAATGCCAATTCCCCCCATCTCTCCCTCTCAGCTCCGTCAGCCGCTCGCTCTCCGCTACAAACCATCTGACAGCATGCGGCTGTGCGAGCAACTGCCTTTCACTTCGACATGGCTGGGCTGAAAAGGCCATTATTACCCTGTAATTGTGGGAGTCAAACCCAATTAAGCAAATCTGTATGGGGGCAGATGCTGCTCCCCGACCCCCCCACTCACGCATGCACGCACACACCCACACACGTGCGCGGTTTGCCCTTTCTCTCGCATGCTGTCACTTCACTTAGCCCGTCTTGATCTGCGATGCAGGCTGAACAAATGGCGGGCCGACCCCCCGCTGACAGGGACATGTTGCTAATTGAGTTCTCACTGGTCATTTGCTCCTTCTAAGTGAGCAAGAAGAAAAACAGAAAACTGCTGCCTCATCTGCACAGTCCATGGGAAGAGGAAGTGAAATGCCACTCCTGTCGGCAGCAGGCGAAGGAAAAAGAGGCGAGCAAAAGCCATTTAATCCACGGGGGAGGGCAGCGAGAAAAGAGGGGCTTAGGCCCGCTCTGTTCGTCCAGCAGGGATCCAGGCAGCGGCGAGGGTCTGCTGCTCCAAGGGCAAACGCTCCCATTCAAGAAGCACGCCACCCCCGAGTCCAACACTTCCTGTCTCTGGGAGGTTTGACTCTGAAATTAGGAGAGCAGAACTGAGGCAATGTTCACGCTTACATGGATAAATCTGAAAATGCATCTCATTCTCTCGGCTTTTTGCCTCTCTGACCCACTGAGCAGGTGTTTCTTACACGTCCAAACACAGCTTCTCAAAAGATTGGTCATGTTAGACCGGATCAGCATCACAAAGACCACTTTGGTTCACTTCATTTCTCTTTATTCCCAACTGAATCTCAGAATGTTCCGGCATAATGTGGAGAATTTCTGCTTTGAAACATCTTATTGATATAAAAACGACTCAAACTGTGGACATTTTTTAGTTGAGTTTGATCGCTACAAATATTCATGAGTTTTACACAGACGGAGAAGTCTTTAATGTTTGAGTTGGTAGCTGCTTTAGTCATAAAAACATGTTTTTATCAGTTTCCTCTGTTAGTACGGCTCAGGGTGATGAGACAGGACCTGTTTGTGGTTTCTGGTTCTCCTTAGCGTCTGCACAGCAGCTGAAAATAAAAACAGTTGTTTTTGGTTTTCATTTCAGAAAAATGCTTGTTTTCTTCAAAGAGAGACACAGTTGGAATCTCTTTAATTTCCTCAGCAGATATCCGTAATCCTGAATTAGTGGAACTGAAACTTTAAATGAGTCGTTGTTAAGAGCAGGTCGCTGCTCCTCTCACAAAGAATCAAATTCTGCTGATAAAAATAAAGAAAATAAAATGATGTAGTAATTTACCCTCCAAATCAGAGGCCTCAGTTTTTCCACTGATAGTCTGAGTGAGGATGAATTTGATAAATTATTACATTGGAAGCAACATTAATAAGAGTCTGCTAAACCAGGGGTTCTCAACGTTGGGGTCGGGACCCTATTGGGGGTCGCAAGACACTGAGAGGGGGTCTCCAGATGCCTTAAAAACTAAGAACATTTTTTAATTACACTGTTGCCACTTTACACCTATTTTGCCCAATTTTAACCCTTTTTATCACTTCTTCCCGACTAATTTCACCAATGTTAACACATTTTTATCACTTCTTCCCACTAATTTCACCAATTTTAACACATTTTTATCACTTCTTCCCACTAATTTTACCAATTTTAACACATTTTTATCACTTCTTCCCACTAATTTTACCAATTTTAACACATTTTTATCACTTCTTGCCACTAATTTGACCAATTTTAACACATTTTGCAACAGAAGACTCATGTTTTGTCGATTCTAAACCCTTTCCACCACTTTTTTCTGCCTGTTTTTACCACTTCTAAACCAAATCTTACCACTCTCTGCCCATTGTTGGCTCTGTTGATGCATCATTGCCACTATTAACCCCTCTTACCACTTTTTAACCCTTTACCTACTGACCCAGCGCCGGCGCTGTGTTTTATATGTCCGGAGTCTTATTACTGTAACTCTGTCAAAAATTTGCCCAATCAGAAAAACTCCAACGGTGTTGGAAAGCTAAGAATTGTGGGCATGTGCACATACAGTGCTTAGCAAATGTATTAGACCACCCTAACCCTAACCAAAGTAAGGTTTATGCCACAGCTGCCCTACATTAACAGCATGTTTCTGCAATGGTTAATACACAAATATGTAGAAGCTCTTTAACCCAAATGATATTTTTAATGCTAAAATAGAATTATTATTGTTATCCATAAATTTTGCAATTTACTGATTTACTAAAAAACAAAAAAAAAAAGTAAAACATGTTAATATTTCTTGATTAATATGTGAAATTATAGTTATTTACTGTCATTCCTGAACAGAAAAATGAGTTTTAGTGCTTGAATGTTATGCTTGATTCATTTCTGACTTCTCAGAGAAGCCCAGTGAGCCGGCTCAAATATGGGTGCATTCAGTTTGAAATTCCTCATTCCTATTCAAAATGGTAAAACGTGGAGAGCTGACTGAAAATGAAAGAGTCCACATTAAAGCACTTCATGATGCTGGATGGTCTCTGAGACAGATGATGATGAGGTACTGTTAAGTTCTGTATATGGTTCATCACGGTACTCGCAGTCATAAGACAGGCATTCATAGCAAAACACCAGAAGTATCACAAGACCGCTACACAGATTCTCAACACTGTAACTCCTTGAAAGTTTGCTCAATCTAAAAAATTCCAATGCTGACAGAGAGCTGAGAATCTGTACTTTCCGGCAATATATGATGTGTGGTATATGTATTACGGTAATGTTGAACAGCCCCGTGAAAACGGCTGCTTTGGCAGCAGACAAGTGAGAAAGGAGAGTGAAGGAAGAGAGTAAAAGGAGAGCGAGCGAGAGTGGTGTGTTGTTTTTTTTTAAAAATAGTGTTAGATAGTGGCATTTGTGTCTGTCATGTGCAATAACAATATGTTACTGAGAATGCTGAGAATGCATTTTTCCACCTTTATCTGCACTAATTGTCGCCTATGTCACCCAGAGTCCTAGATTCAAAAACGACTGCTGATTGTTCTAAACATGTATAGGTTCACATTTCAAATGTCAAATCAAAACTTCATGAGCAATAACAACATTTCTTCTCATAAAAGCCATGAAAAACAAATCAGTTTTTGTGTTTTTCTTCTTTTAAACTGCTGACAAGTCCATATAATGTGCAAGAATCATTAACCAGATGTTGAAAAGTCAAGTTCAAGTACTCCTGGGAAAAGGGACCAAAGCTCTCAGACTTAGGAGATTTCCTGACTATTTTACAGCCAGAATAACCAAATTTGGCCAAATCACCATTTTTAGACTCAGGAGGTAAAGGGTTAAGCCACATTTCACAGTTTAATATTCACATTTTTGCCAGTTTATGACTTTTTTTTCCTCAGCTAACCTAAACTAACTAAACTTAGTTTAGCTAACCTAAAACTAAAAATTAGTTTGAGTGACTCAGAAAAATAAAGCTGAAATCACTATTTTGGATTTTTAAGCAAACACAACTCTATTTTTGTAAATAATTTTCCACTGTTTGATTTTACTGGGTAGATTGGGTGTGCAGTTCAGCTCCCCTTCAAAGCTCGCTTTAGAATTGAGGACTGAGATTTTTGAGAAGTGTATTTACTCCACGATAAACCACCCCTCTTGGTTCATGCACGAACATGAAATAGTGAGGGAGAAAAGCTGTTAAAAGTGGACTTCCTGGTTAAGGCTGTGAGCTTCTCACAAAGCCTCCTGGGATCGTTCATGGCATAATAAAACCCAAAGTTTGGTCTACTGTTTAGTAGATTCACCGTATGTAGTATGAAGTAATCTGTGGAGGAGGGCAGAGCAGATCAGCCCGTCTTTACCCAGCATGCTTTGTTACGTCTTTGATGGAGGAAGAGTTTACAGTTTAATTGTTTAGCCATCTTATCAAACACACAGACCAAACATATTGTCCTGTTTGATGATTTTATTATCACCTAGGAAGGATGAGACGTCCCGTGACTTTGAGGGGTAAAGGGGGTTGAAGAATGTGGGAGACAGGGCTGAGTCCAGATCCGGTCTTTGGAAACACTGGTGGAAAAAAAAAAAGCTTAACACCATGTGCATACGCTCACCAGGAGCTGAAGTCAAAAGCAGGCCCGGGCCCCTCCTCCATCCACGGACAGAGGAGGGGCCCGGGCCTGCTAACGGGTCTGTGAGTGAGTCCGCTGACCCGTTGTGACCCGTCCTTTCTGAAGGTAACAAAGGTGTGAGTGAAAGAGGAGTGAGATCAGCCACAGTTAAATCAGCGGGACGAGTGCTCTCATTCATGTGATCCCCATGGGCCGGGCGTCCGCTCGCTCACAATGAGCCGTTCATTCGCTGTTATTAAGCTCATCACACAGACGTGTTTGTCCTACAGGGACGCTCTCACCGTCTAATTAGTTCAATACGAGGGGCGTGGACGCGCTGATTGACTGATTGATTATTGATCGATGTGAGCCTCTTTAAAAGAGAACTGAAGTTTATTAGAGAAATCAACATTTCTTTGAATATTTACTTTCTCCTCACACATGACAGGATACTCTGATAAAACCCTTAAACATGTTTGATGCTTTTCCTCATTATCTGGCTGAAAACTCAAATATTTAAGACCAGATTTAGGGGCTGATTTAAAGCTTGTTTCAAAAATAGTTTCTCTATAAATCATCAAGTTGGTGTAAACAGAATTATTTTACTGCTCCTGATTTACTCAGAGACCCCCTCTGTTTTTACCTCCATATTTCTATCTCATATCTCAGAGTTTCACTGTGAAGGCAGTGACAATTATGGGTCGGGAAATGTTTGCAGAGTCACAAAGAAGAACCGCTGCCTCTGTTTGTGTTAATTTGATCAGGCCTCTGCAGAGTCAGCCGTTACATTTAATTTCTAATACTGATCTCTTTAAATCTGCTCTGTGACTCTACAGCAGTGTTACTCAACCCTGCTCAACTAAAGTGTTGAAAAATACCTCTGCATGAGCCACAATCTAAGTGGGGAACAAGTGGGCTAAGGATGCTCTAAAAATAAGTTAAAGCTAGCAGAAATGGTCAAAGAACTGCAAAAAAGTGGCATAAAAATGGGTGCAAAGGGGCAAAATAAGCTTAAAATGGCAAAAATGGGTGAGAAGTGAAAACATAATGAGTTACAGGAAGCAAAAAGTGGAAAAAAGTGGCAAAAAATGTGTGAAAAGTGACTGAAATTGGCAAAAAGCTGCAAAGAGTGGCAAAAACATGGAAAAAGTGGAATTTAGTGGTAAAAGGCAGCTTAAATGTGCGACAGGTGGCAAAAAATGACAAAAAGGGAGCAAAAACTGCAAACAGCAAAAATTAATAGAAGAGGCAAAAACTGATGGAAAGGGGCAAAAATGGCAGGAAGTACCAAAAAGGGGCAAAACGTGGCAAAAAAAAAAGTAGCAGCAAAAATGGATAAAAAGTGGCAAAAAATGGAAAACAGGGACAAGAAACTGAAAATAGAGGTAATGAAAACATACAGACAAAAAGTTAAGGTTGACAATATAAGCCTTGTATATAAGAGCAGGAAACAAACCTGTGATGAATCATTTCTGAGGTAAAGTTTCCCTTTTTTAAGGTTTTCTGTGGAAATAATTTTTCAAACTGAGATGTAAAAAAAAAAAACAGTTAAACCCGGCCCATGAGATCTTATGATGTTTCTGCTCTAACTGGCCCATCAGTCTGAGGTCTGCAGATTTCCTCAGTAATAAAAATGTGAACTTATCCTGATGATTTAAGATTTCCTTGTTAAGTCACAGAATCTGAAAAAATAAAGAGTAAAAATATTTAGAAAAGAAGTCAGGAATATGGGAAAAGAAACTGATTTGTGTTTTAATTTCACATTTTTAATTTAGCATCTCACAGTCGAGACTCAAACTGAGGATTTTGACTTTTAATTTCATACTTTGAGCATTTCAACTCATAATTTTGACTTCTTAAACAATATTTTGAGCTTTAATTTAAAATATTAAGTCATGTTTTGACCTTTTCAACTAATGATTTGCATTTTATGTCATATTTTCAACTCCTTTGACTTCATAATCCCAGTTTGATCTTTTAGACTCACAATTTAAAATTTTGTATCATAATTAGACTTTTAATTTCATGATAACAAATCTTATGTCATATTTTGACCTTTCAAAAACATGATATTGACTTTCTTTCTTATATATTTCCCTTTAAAAAAAACATTATTTTTCAATTTTACGTTTTGACCTTTGTGAATAAATAAATTTACTTTTCTCAGATGATGAGCCTTAAACTGATCATTTTAACTTTTTAGATCATTTATCATCAGTGCAAAGTGTGGTATTTTCATATTTTATTACTGGTGAAATGTGGTTGACAGTTTATGGTTGAAAAGGTGACCCCGTTTGGCCCTCAGGGTAGACCTGAATCCAGAATCCGGCCCCTGCTGTGACTGAGTTTGACACCCCTGAGTTAAAAGGTGATTTCTGTGTTAAATTTGGTTTGGTTATCATTTCTGTTACAATAGTAGGACTGTTTTAATAGACCTGACTGTGATGGAGACTCACGCAGAGTAAATACGCTCACATACAAGAATGATGAACATTCACTCGGTTAATGATTTCACTTTATATATTTAATTAATAACAAACACTGATGTTTCCTACAAATGTTCATTCCTGTTTATATTCTGAAGGGAATTTAAAAAGGTGATAACACACACTCGTCTCTTCTTGAAAACGCTGTCAGAATTCACAGTTCAACTGAAGCTAATGCAAAGAGAGCAATAAGCTGCAAATAACTGCAAAAATAATGCTTAATGTGTTTTTCTCACCTCTGAAAAAGACACAGACAGGTAGATTGGTTTAGTTTATTTTGTAAAGGACACACGGAGACCCCCCTGCAGTATCTCTGAGGCCCACCAGGGTCCTGAGACCCACACTTCAGAAACAACTTCTCTAAATAAGACTACATGGAAGAGCCGGCCGAATGAAACTGTTGTTATTTCTGTTTTTGGGGGGTAAAAGTGTACAAACAGTCTCTATGTAAAGTATTTACTCCCTTTAATTGGCCTTATAAATCAATCATGGTCAATATACACTTAAAAATGATTCTAGGCCTTAGTAATAGTTCAACTTTATTTTGGTGTAAAGTTTAACTAAATTAGATCAAATCAAATGTGATTTAATCGTTATAGCTAAACAAAATGCAAATATGCTTCATATAAACTCCAAAAAATGAGGTAAACTAAATCACATCATATTATTCACTAGTTATAACTAAACCCAATGTAAATATTCGTCGCATAAACTCAATTAAAACAATTCAAGTAATCTCTATGTGATCAGATGGGTTTGCTCTAACGTTCTCTGAAAGATTGAAATGATTTACGACTTATTTATATATACTTATATTTCACTTTCAGTTATTTTTATATGGATCATTTATTAAATGATTCATTAAAATCCATGTAATCTTGTCATTTGAGCTTTTTATTCTGAAAATGTGCACAGTCCTCGTCTACTGTATTGAGTGACGTAGCAGACTTGCCTCTGCCAACATGGCGGCGACGACAGCATATTATGTCTGTGCTCAGTGATACTTGGATGTGGATCATAAATCGATTTAGTAAAATTAATGTTATTTTACTGCTGTGCTTGTTAGTCTAAGTCACGTTTTTCCTCTACTTATATTTCCTTATGTGACAAACTTGCATCTATTAACATGCCGGCGATGCACGAAGAAAACAACAAAGACATTCAGTTCAAGTGACTTCCGGTATTAGAAGACAAGATATGGCAGCGCTCATCGGACATCTGCTGTGAAGTGGAGGTCCTCCTATGGATCCAGGTCCCTCTCAAAGTTTCAGTAAAACGTATGGACGTCATAACAGTTTTTTAGAAAATGTGGTATCGCCCTTCCTTGAGTACAGAACTAAGGAACAGCCGAGGTTTTTGTGTTAGGAGAAACTTCCTTTCAGCAGGCAGAACCCCCAGAATGTTTGCTAAGCATGATAATTAACAGATCTTTTAAACATTACCAACTATTATCGTCATGAAATTCTTCATCACTTTTCTACATGATAAAACTGACATGACTATTTCAGCAGAAATGCACACATGAAGTTAAAATGATCCTTCGTCTTTATATCTGTCACAGTGATTCCTGATACTTTGGATAAATTGCCGCTGATTGGTGCATCAGAGCGTCATCCTGCAGCCTCTCCTCTCTCTCTATAATAATTAGAGATCTCAGTGATCGTCAGCCTGTTTCCATGTGTAAACAGCGTATTAATAAACCCTCAGGTGTCTTCATTTCCTCCACCTCTGCCAATCAGGCCATAATGGCAACAAGGGAACAAATGCAGCACTTAGAGGGACAATTGAGGAGGCCAACAGTCAGTAATTAAGCAGTTCATAAGGCAATCTCATTAATTATCCCCTTCACTGCCTGCTGCATTCTCTGGACGTCCTGATTACGTGCTTATTGACTCCGAATCCGATGACGAAATGTTCCTCGCTCCACTTCCTAATGGAGCCTAAAAGAGGAGTCATTTACAAATGGTTTTATTAGGCAGAGTGCCCACATGGACCTTTAAAATGTTACTTGAAAATGCAATTTCACCTGCCGTTAGCAGGAGGCTTTCATGCACTTAAGCAGAGGTCATACAAACAGCGATGTAATTAGCGCTCTCCCTTTTACAGAGTCTGCTGATTTGAAAAGCGTTACACACCTTTTCTGCTCCATTCAGCATTAATCATTCGATTTCAGGGGGAATTGTCGGCTTATGAAAGACAAGATGTCATTCTGGGTGCTGCTGCTGGGAGTGGATTTGTTAGATTTGTATAGGAAGAGGCTGGAAAGCTTTGTGTAATGTGTTAACCAATGTGCAGAGAGGGCAGACATTTGATTTAGGCATGCCAAGAAGAACTGAGGGGGTCAAGACACGCTATATACTAAAGAAAGAGGTTAACACTACATTTGTTTTTATCTATTATTATTAAATAAAGTCACTGCCCAAAAACATCTCTCTCAGTTTGAATCAAGGGCAGAGAAAAAAAGAAAAATAGCCGTTAATGACAATATCTGTGAGTCCAAATGTTGTGTATGTATTTAACAAAACCTGCGAGCCCACAGCACAGCCAACACAAACTATTAGCGAATTTCTCGTCCAATAAAAGAACCTCTTAAATGTGAGCAAATGCTGAAATTTGCCAAACCTCCTCAAAGCCCATCTGAGCTCCCGCCGAGCCTCCCAGCATGACTCTAAATGCAGATAACGAAGAAATGGAAAATGGAGGCCAAATTGACCCTTTCACAGCGTGTTAAGTCGGCTTGTATGGGTACCTGGAGTGGCGGTCCCCCTCCCATCAATAAAATAATTTAAGAACACATTATACTCCTTTAAAAGGGCCCATTTGTCTGACCAGGTGACTCTTAAAAGAGCCTGCGGATTAGAGACGCCCTGCATCAGGTACTTTTAATTCAGCTCCAATCGATAGGACTTAGGCTGCCGCTGGTGTTGGGAGTGAATATTAAAAAAGAGTATTTCAGTTCAAATGTCTCTTGTGCATAAAGTCAATAATAGTAGATGGGGGGTCGACGGAGGTGGAGGCCGTACACTCTGAGCTGCAGCTCTACATTTTCATTAGCAGAATCAACATCGCTTCTCTCCAAAATACTGTCGCCTAAATGATCAGGGATGGAAAAATTCACCGTAAATCACCCTGGCCTTGTGTTTATGTGAGAGATAAATCATCATTTTCAAGATTTACACCCATTCATGCACTCATTTACACCCACAGACTATCAAATGATCGAACCTGCCGTCTTTGGATCAACAAAACACACCGAAGCATGCAGAGGAATCACAAAAGCTCATGCAGACTTCTCACAGAAAAGTCGACCTGTTGATCCAGATATAAGCCTCCATTCAGGTGGCATTTACTAAACCGTTAAACATAGTTTACCCACATGTTCTAGCTCTTTTTATTCAGTTATACAGTAATTAGTGATAAAAGGGACAGGCAGGAACCTTTTATCTAGACTTTAATGTCTGATCATCCACTGCATACTAATGTTGTAACAAAGCCATGATGAATAAAGCTAATTTAAATAATAATAATTACAGGATTATGGGGCATTTCCCTCAATAAATGTTGTCATATTCATATTTAACTGCTGCTCCTGTACGTTTTACTGTATATGTGATTATCACAGCGGATTTATTAATTTCAAGTTCACATATACTTATAATGACAATATATTTTTGATTCTTTAATAATTATTGAATATTAAGAAGAAAAAAAGACATCCACACTGGATAATTTCTCCACTGATTTTTAGTAGTGATGTTAGGTGTTGTGTCAGTGCTTCGAAGCGTGTGTCGAGTAATGATTTGGCTAAGCGTGTACTGAGGTGTGTATCGTTTCAGGTGAGTGACGTCATTGGTGACGTCCGAAGCCTCGCTGCCCGGCTGTACCACGTGACTGGTTCATGAAGTGGTTCAGATCTTTGCATGAGGCTTGACAGCAATATAAACACCAAACTGTGAGGTTATGATAGAGATTTTTAGTTGGTCTTGAGTTGCTATATTTTGGATAGTCTGGAGAGTAAGACAGTTAAATCAATGCTATTTTCCAAAAATGACATAGAACACCAACATTACCCCTACTGCCAGTAATATATTATATGATGCTACCAATGTTTGTAATGATACATGCACATGATACAGCATAGTCTTTATAAACTCACTAGAAAATACGCTATATTGATCTAAACAAATTATAGTCATGATATTTCTGTCATTACTCAAAGTGATTCCTAAACAGCTGATACTGACACCCGTGCATAGAGCCCATACTGTACAGGGAATCACAGAGTATGTGGTTAAGATCACAGCTGTCTGGTTTACACACTTCGCCTGCAGGTGGTTTCGGGCGCACATGAAGCCTCGACAAATGAACGCTGTGCTGGAAAGCTTCAATGGTCATGAAACTTCATCTCACCATCACTAATTCTGAGGCTCAGAGAAGTTGTCATTATAAAAATATTCATGTTTTTTTTCCATAAAGCAACATTTTCTTCTCCAACTGTAACGTTGTCTTATTTCTATCACAGATTTTAATCTAAGTATTTATACCAATCAATTTTAAGCCAACTAAAGAGACTACAAGTGAGAAGACCTGAAACATGCACACTGAAGGAGGCAGTCCTCTTCTACCATGTTCAACATAAATCAACATCCTGGGTGCTCCCCACAGGTGAGACTTCTCCAACTGAGTCACTAACTTCACTCATGGTGAAAAGTGTCTGATTCCCAAAGTCCATCCAACAATTTTCTATACCACTTATCCTGTCTGGGGTCATGGGGGGCTGAAGCCTATCACAGAGTCTCATGTAGATCACAGAGCTGACATAAAAAGACAGACAACCAGGAACGCTCACATTCACACCTACGGCCAATTGAGAGTCACCAGTTAACCTAACGACCATGTTTTTGGTGGTGGGAGGAAGCCAGGGTATCCGCAGAGAACCCACGCATGCATGGGGAGAACATGCAAAATCCACACAGAAAGGCCCTGACCAGGAAGTGAACCAGGGACCTTCTTGCTCTGAGGCAACAGCGCTAACCCCTGTGCCACCATGCAGCCCGATTCCCAAAGTCATTCTGGGAAAACTCAGGAATCCCTGGTGCACTTTAAGTGAGCTCATAGTTCTACGTTAAAGGAATAACTCACTATTTTAAGTTGGGATAGGCCACGACATTACACTACTGCCACTAAAGCACCAGATTCATGCAGAATGTTACATTACTTCAACAAATACACTTTTTAGAGTTTACAATCATATAAATCAATTTTTTGCTCATTAATCTACAGCTCCATCATGAAAATATGAAAATAAAATTTTACAGTTTTCGTAGTCTTCCCCAGATCCTGTTATCAATCGTGTCTCTGCAGCTCCTTTGACCTCATGGCTTGTTTTTTTGCTCAGCTGTGAGGTCTTCTATAGAGAGGTGTGTGCCTTTCCACATCAGTCCAATCAAGGAGTAGAAAAATCTCAGCAAAGATCCAGAGAGATGGGAGGAACCTGAGCTAAATTTACAGTGTTGTTGTAAAGGTCGTACTTATGTCAATGTGATTTTTTTTAATACATTTGTGAAAGATTTTAGATTTCTGTTTTCACTTCTCCATTATCTTCCCTGAGTGCAGGTTAATGAGAAAGAGTTAAAGAGTTTGAGAATCAGGCTGCAACATGAGAAATGTGAAAGTCTTGGTCACACATGAGGCGATGGGTTCACTGGGAAAGACAGAGTGGCGTTCCTGGTATCTGAGCTTGTGGATGAAAGTCAGAGTTTTTTCATCTATGGTCCTTCTGATCTTACTATAAACTCTTATGAGATGGCCAGAGACTCCAGCTGGACTCCTTCATGACTACTCTTGGCACATTTTCATTGGCAAGATTATGTCTAATGCTTACATGCTTAGAAGAGAGGGGATGGGAAGGTCCAGCTGCTGAATACAGGCCTCTGGCACACTTTCCTGGGCTGTTCCAGCTCACTATATACTGGGACCCAGTGGGTTGTTCCCAATGATCATGGGCTGGGAGCAGGCCTCGACGATGACCATCAGGAGAAGCAGTGCAGCATCAATGTTGGTGTGGTGACATGCTGAGCTGATGTGTGCTCCCATACCTACATCCACTTAAGAGCTACCAAAGTATTTCTGATACTTGGAGACCAGTGTGGGATTGTTTTTAGGGTTATTTTAATCCTTGCATGTCTTCTCATCTTGATATGCCTTCTGTGTTTGCAAACAGCCTTGCAGTCTCGCGCCCTTATATGGGCACAAGCTTCCAGCTTCAACTGGACATGACAGTTACCGATTTGAGAATAATGTTAATTTTAGTTTTAGAGCAAATTGTGAGTCTGAGGTTTCTCTGAGAAACTTCTATTAGAGCAAATGTAAGAAAAATGCTGATGAATGCGGCCCAGCATCTCTGGTCTTAGTGTGGGAATTAAAAACTCTAAAGCAGATTATCCTGCTCAAAGCTCCACACAGGATCAGCACCATGGACAGAGCCTGTGACTCTTATTAGACAAAGCACCGATGCTTTAAGTTACTATACCTATGTTACCCACCTATGTGTTTCACACATCCATCTGGAAAACCTTCAAGACTAAGCATTTGGGAAAGGGCAGAGGATTTGATAAAATGTGTGATTGGATGAACGTTCTGTCTGTCACATCTTTACCGGCCAATCAGAGCAACAAAACATGTGACATAACCGACATAAAATGTTGTCAAGTTCTGATAGAACTGATGCTTTAGCAGCATCCACGCTAAGTTCTTCCGCCATAATTGCACCGGTCTCTTGTTGCTGCTTGTTTACGTCACGACTCCGCTGCACCTGAAAGTACTGCCCCTCGTCGCTGATTGGTCCTGTAACTTTCTAACCAGGCCCAAACGGTTCAGATGGGAGCTTTGCAAGATGGATTCACCACTGAGAAACAAGAAAATGGGCATATCCATCTGCTTTGCAAGGTTATATCCTATCAGTATATCCCCTATTAAGAATAATTAATCCCAATCTTAAATCACTTCAACAACAGTCATTATGGTGCTTAAAAGAGTGATCACTCTCAGCTTTCAAACAACAGAACTGGTCTGAGAAGAGATTTGAAATCTATCAGTTTCTTAGTATAGTTTCTTTTGAGTTCAAATTGCCATTCCAAATATACTGCCAATTACGCCCATCATCTTCCAGACATTTAAACAAAACCCTGCTCCGCTGTCTGCATTAAAAAAAGCACATTTGTCATCCACACATCTGCCTTGGACTTGCTGCTTTCCGTCTCTCTCTCTGAGTGAGTGCTGGCTGGCGGCGTCTGAGCGAGGCAGTGATTTGGCATGTTAGTGAGTGTGTTGGGGCTAATCAGACAGAGGGGCCACTGTAATGGACAGAATCTGGGCAGAATCACAGCTAGACCTGCCGCGGTAGGGAGCGGGTAATACAACTAATTTCTCCACTGTCTCAGCGACCGCACAGACGGAAATGGGGTCAACAAAGGTGCAGGCGGTATCAAATGAACAGCTGTTGCCTTTCTTATTGTGGAGGAGAGCCTTAGCTGAGCCCAGCCTGCACCAGCAGCCTGCTTTTTGTGTAAATGCAGAAGAATGTATGTACAAATTAAGGGCAGGACCTGCGCATATTACTTTCTTTCTTCATCTATGAAGCCCGTCTATCAGTGATATACTCCATGGGAACGCTCAGTGCAGCTGTGTGATGAAATGTGCATAAGGTTACTCATAGATTCCTTTATTGGCTCAGCTTTGTGCGTTTGTTGTGATGGAGAAACAATTGGCTATTATAAAGATGCCTCTCGTAGGGAAATAAGGTGTTGGTGTGTACATTGAAAAGGCCGGAGGAAGCCGTTGAAGTGCGAGTCTTCGTGGTAAGAAGCTGCCTATGTATTAATGCAAATATTAAGGTCCAGTCGCTGGAAGCTCCGAGAGTTTGTCGCCCCATTTCTGTCTGATTGGACGGCTCCAATTCTAATCACAAACAACAGATGTATGACACTTCATTTCATTTAGATGCTGGCATCTATGCAAACTATTCTCTACTGCCTGAGCTGAAAATCAGGATCCGTGCAGAAAATAAACTACTTTTTCTTCACATAGTGATAATGCATGCTCTTGATGCCTTCATCCTCTTAAAATCAGGATGCATTGTTAGTAAAAAGGTAGAGAGTTGTTAGGCTGGCTTTATTTCTGAGTTTTTCCTGAGTTTTATTTTCTAATCAGGATTTTTAAATATTGAACAGTTACTGATCTAGAGTGACTTTCAGGTTTCTTCATGAAATTCACTCTGACTAAGGCACAGATGGCCTCGATGTAAGGTCCTGCCCTCAGTATGCAGACATCCCTGGTTCCAGTCTGGCCTGTGCTTCTCTGATATGTCATGTCCGTTACAGTCAATGTGAAACAATAATACCCAGAGTAGCCATAAAATACTGCTTCCTCTGTATGTTTTCTCTTTATTATTGCCTTCTCTCTCCCTCCACTGCATATCTCTCATTTACTCAGCTGTGTGCTCCTGTTCCTCTTCCCCAATCTCACTGTCACTCGTGAAAACTTCCATGTTCAATGTGGTAATGAAGATATGTGGCCATACAGAGGACATATGCAGCTGTATTATCCACCTTGCTTTTAAGGAAGACTCAGTTTATTTATAATCCTAGGCAACAGCACTACATTTCCCACAATCCTCTAGTGTAAAGCAATGTCTCAGAAAGTTTTCTGAAGAGTGGTCTGAGGGTTTACGTACACTTCAAGTTCTTCTTTATTTAGTTCAAATTAAGGCTGTTAACATTCACGTGTTAATGCTTGGGATTAATCTTGAAACCATAACGCGTTTAAAAAATAATAAGGCAATTTAATCACATGACTAAGTTTGACCACAGCTTGCTCCCGTAGTCCTCCAGTGGGGGTGGAGAGGTGAGAGGGTCAGACAGCCAGCAGTGATGAGTGAGGAGCCAGACCCAGGTCTGCTTAATGGAGATTTTCTTTTTTAAAAGCTGGAGAATGTTGGTTAAGGTAAAACCAAAACTGTGGGTACATGCTGCAGTGATGAACTGTCTTTACACCAACGAGTCTGAAGTTCCACCTTCAGGCAAAGCACATCTTTGTCAATGTTAGCAAAGATGCTAACAACACGAGATCAAGCCATGGTCATACCACTCTGTTCAGCTGCTTCAGGACAGTTTTCTTCTTCAGCTGCTCAGATAAATGCTGAAAGGTGCTCCAGAACTTTGAGACATTCCTGTTAGTTAACAATATTAATCCAGGGTAGAAATCCACGGTGGATTTGACAAAATTAAAGTTTATTAGTGAACTTAAGGAGCTGAAGATGGAAAATATGATGCATTCAGGTGACCTCAGTAAATCAGACAACTGTATTCTATATGTTATGATGTGTGCAAATGTCACATAAAAATGGGAAAATTTCATATTTGATGAGAAACTTCAACAAATACCGTGTGCGGAGGGTGTTGTTTTAAGGTACACTATAAAAAAGTTTTTTTTTAGTGGGGAGTGAATCATTGTTTAGAGTAAAGTAAAATAAAGTAAGAAAGATAACTTTATTGTAGTGGGAACATTTGATCTGGTTTGCCTATGTTTTAAAGTCCCTGTAAAGTGAAATCCAAAGTTTTTGTCTTAACACTCTAGAAATGTTGGAATCTGGTTGCTGTAAACATGTGAAAACTCTGAGATCTACATGAGACTGAATTCTGGATTTAGGCCATTTCATCTCTTTCCTGGCTTGGTTTCATGTGGGCGGGGCCAATATGTGGGCTCACGATGTCATGAGCCCACAGTAGAGAATGACCCCGCCCCTCTAACACTACAATACTGTGGAAGGAAGCAGTCACCTGGAGCAGGGACTTCTGGTTCATTCACTGCAAAGGAATTCAGTCTTGTACTCTTGTACCGTTCTATAATGTTCATGTTTCATTGCATAGTTATAGTTCTGCATGTTTGTTTGTTGGTTCATGTTTTTAGGGGAAAATATTTTTCCAAGTATGACATCATGAGTGAGGGGGTTAATGCTGCAGACTACCCGTGTCCTGAGTGGGCGTGGCTTCAGCTCATTCAACAGACACACCCACACCATCCTGGAGCAGATTTTACTGCCTCATTTTTCATGATTTGAAGCTTCATTTTATAAACTTGGAGATGCTTTATGTGACTGAAATTTGACCTGGGGGTTCATAACACAGTGATCTATCATACAACACACCTAAATACAGATTTATTTTTACTTTACAGGGTCTTTAACAAAATGGTTGCAAGACAAATAAATGTAATGAACTCTACCCAAAAACATGCTTGTTCATTGCTTAAGGCTCTGCTCAGTCAGATTTTTTTCCTAGAATGCTGCTGGGCATAAGACTCTTTTTCACCATGAGTGAAGTAGCTGACCAAGTCAGGTAAGACCCAGCTGTTGACTCACCAAGTCAGTGAAGGCCCACCTGCAGCTTCATTCTCATACTAGAATCCTAGAGCTACTCTGATAGAATCTGAAGTCTAGTCTCATAGTAGAATCCTACATCTACTCTGATAGTAGAGTCTGAAGTCTACTCTCATAAAAGAATCCTAGATCTACTCTGATAGTAGAGTCTTGGATCTATTCTGATAGTAGAGTCTTGGATCTACTCTGATAGTAGAGTCTTGGATCTACTCTGATAGTAGAGTCTTGGATCTACTCTGATAGTAGAATCTGAAGTCTACTCTCATACTAGCATCCTAGATCTACTTTTATACTAGCAGCATAGCTCTCTCATAGGAGCGCCTCTGCAGACAGAGATGGAGAGCAAACACAGGCCATCTGTGGCTGAGACGCAGTAAAGCTTCCCCATCAGCTGAAGTAATGGATTAAAGGCCGCTGTGGCTCTGCAGTTTGCCAGTCAATGTTCTTTCTCTGTCCTCCAGCCCGAGCCCCCCTCCCTCTTCTGTCCCCTTCCCGCTGGAAGAAGTTGATTTGCCATCAATTGCCATCTTGGCTGGCGCCATTAATGCACGCCCACAAAAGGATGACACATCGCATTATCACCTCAGTCCCTTTCAAATTAGAGCTGAGCGCTGCCTCGGCGCAGCTTGTGACTGGTTAACACTATCAGCTATTTGTAGGGATTGTTCCCTAATACGCAGCGTCTAAAGATTTCATCAGGCATTTGATGACGGAAATAAACCACTGCCCACAGGGAAATTGAACTGATTAATGGAATTATGCGTTGGAGGGGAGTCGATGTGGGCAGCAGACTCTCACATGAGGGTGAGCAGAATAGTCCAGACGAAGTGGCCTCGGTCAGCATCACTGCTACCTGCAGCTGCTCTGTCGACTGTGTTTCTACTGGAAGAGTCAGGGATTCACACCTGTGCCGCTAACCAGGCCTGTCCCCCTCACTGACCCTGGTGCGGTTGGGTACAGATCACTTTATGTCGTTCACTCACACAGAAAGCACTACAAGCCTTCCAGCGTCGGTAGGAACAGCTCTGAAACGCCACTTCTTCTCCTTTTGTGCTCTTATTCTGAGGTAGTTTTATCCCTCATTTAGACCCCTCCCCCCCAATATTGTTAAGTGCTCTCTTAGTGCGCCTTAATGCACCTCTACCCAGCCACCAAACCGCAGACGAGCCCCTTCACCAGCACAGCCCAGTCTGGCCCTGCTTCACATCACAATCCCTCTACGCATGAATTGTTTGTGGCTCTTCAGGAGGATGCAGGCGGGCGGCATGGCTGTCTGACAATTGGACACACAGTGAGCTTTAAAGCTTCTGCTGTCGCCGCTCCTACGATCAGGACCAAAGGATGGTGCATGTTTCACATGATTAGTTTTATCACCAGCTCTCAGACGTGTAATATCAATGAGTGCATTTACCTGGGATGATTAGATGACCACAAATAAACCTGGTTATTCTTCTCCTGTTTACATGATAACCACCTCTATTACAGTTTATGATCACTGAATCTCATTGGCTCTGTCACCTTTGTTTACTTTACACCACAAATTTCAGTAATTTAGAAATCTGATAAAAACAGTTAGTTCTGCTGCGTGGCCACGTGTATTTGGTGCTTTCTAATGTGACCCGTCCTGTCAGCAGACTCCAGGAAGCTTTCATTTGGATGCTTTCTTCCTTCTAAACTTCAACTTACTTTTAATTTTTTCATAACAAAAAGACAAAACTCTCTTCATTACCCCACCCGTTCCTGTTCTTCAAACCCTCTACTGCAGTTTTTTTTTTTTTTTAAGAAAATTCTGACAAGCTCCAGAACACTGACCAACATTTGAGTGCTGATATGACAGGATATAATTTTACATTTCACACTCATTAGCACTCAAATATGCTAGCTTAGGAATCACAAAATAAAACAGAACATTTAAGTCTATTCTTCTGCATTCTCATCATTTTAACTCTAAAAAAAAAAAAAAAAACTATCCAAATATGTAACTCACACGTGGTCAAGTATTCTTCTAAGCATGCAGTGTTTGATACAAGCTGCCAAATTTTTATTTTTGGACATAAAATTTAGCACATATGTGGGAGTTTTATTACCTGACACTTATTTAAAACAATAAAAAACAATCTTCTTTAAAATAATTTTAATCAAATCACCACCCCCCTTAAAATGAGAAATCCTCCTTTTCTTATTGCAGCATGATTTATGTAATCTCTGATGTCTGAACTCTTGATTTCATCCTGTTTATGTGTTTGTAGTGTAAATTAAATATCCACTACTGGAGCTAAAGATAGAATAAATCTTCCTCTTTTGTGTCATTTGTTGCAGAACATCCACTTTAACAGAGCATTGTGATTATTTTTACTGTTTATTGCAGGGGTGTCAAACTCAAGGCCCGGGGGCCAAATCCGGCCTGTGGAACAGTTAAATCCGGTCCACAAGCTGATCTGATATTTCTGTTCTAACTGGCCCATCAGTCTGAGGTCTGCAGATTTACTCAAGAATAAAAATGAGAACTTATCCTGATGATTTAAGATTTCCTTGTTAAGACACAGAATCTGAAAAAGTAAGGAGTAAAAATGTTTAGATAAGAAGTCAGGAATGTGGGAAAATTAATTAATTTGAGTTTTAATTTCATATTTTCAATTTTGCAATTAGGACTCAAAGTTAGGGTTTGTCTTTTTATTTTGTACATTCAACTCTTCAAATTATAACAATTATCTTGACTTCTTATATAATATTTTGAGCTTTCAGATTCATAATTTAGAATTTTAAGTGATATTTTGATCTTTTTAACCAATTGTTTGTATTTTATTTCATATTCTCAACTCATAACTGTGACTTTTTAATCCCATAGTTTGTCCTTTTAGACTCACAATTTAAAAAATGGAATCATATTTTGACTTTTAATTTCATGATGAAAAATCATATTTCAGATATTGACCTTTTAAAATCATGATTTTAACTTCTTTCTAATTTATTTTTTTAGTTTCTAAAATATTTGTTTTAAAAATATTTTACAATTTAATGTTTTGACCTTTTGAACTAATACATTTTCTTTTCTCAGATTGTGAGCCTTTAAACTCTTCATAACTTTTTAAATTTCAGAATCATTTATCATCAGTGCTAAGTTTTGTTGACAGACTATCTGCTGATTGAACACAATGCCAAAAGTTAAAAGGACCATAAAATAAAATTTAAGATAATTCATACACTAAAATAAAAAAAAAAAAAAGTTAGTAGAAAATAAAATCCCCAAAATTGGGTTTTATACATGCATTTTCTAGATTGAACACTTCAGTATTATTTTCAGGAATCAGAATTTTACACCAAAATTCTGATGCATGCTGCAGAATAACAGGGAGATTCTCTCAGTAATTCTTGGTATCTACTGACCTCGGGAAGCAGATGGATTTGCTCGTTTCTGTCTCTCACTGGTGAATCCATCTTGTAAAGCTCCCATCTGAACCGTTTGGGCCCGGTTAGAAGTGACAGGACCAATCAGTGACGAGGGGCGGTACTTTCAGGAGCGGCGGAGTCGTGATGTAAGCAAGCAGCAACAAGAATCTGGTGCATCTATGGGGGAAGAGGTTAGCGTGGATGCTGCTAAAGCGCCAGTTTGATCAGAACTTGATGACATTTCTTTGTTGAAAGAACAGAGAACAGCAGTGAGTTGTTTTTTATTTCAGAAACGACAAAAGTCGAGTACTTACATGTCTACAGTCGCCATGGTTCACGTTATTCAGTTCTCTATGGACCTTATTCCTCGGTAGCAGCTATGATGTCATGTGTTTTGTTGCTCTGATTGGCCCGTAAAGAAGGAATCACTGAAGATTGTTTTGCACATGTTCCTGGTGTTCGAGTCGCTTTAGTGGTAAACATATCTGCACCGTGAGTGAAGTTACCTACGCAGTGACGGTCTGTCTCTGGAAGCAACATCAAATTTGTGTTAACCTCAATCTAGAAGCTTCTCCTAGTTCACAGTTTCCTACTTTGTTTGTTTCTCTCACTGAGCTGATCAGGTTGACCACAACATCATGGCAAAACAAACAAAATATAATTATGTAGCAAATGTGTCAGAAGATTTATCCCTCATACTACAAAAACCCCCCCCCCAAAAAAAAGAACCTCGCTGAAAATATTATTCATTTTTTAAAGTATAAGTTACAAAAACTGTTCAGAGATTTTAAGGAGACATTTACCCGGTTCATTTAGTATATTATAGTTGTTAATTTAAGGTGCCATGCACATCAAATATTGGTTGAAATTAAGAACTCAGTGCAAATTATTTCCTGAGTTCTACTGAGAAGAGTAAATAGGATATTTTTAAATCGTGCACACAAAGGAAACAGCTTTGGTTGTTTAGTTATTAGTGAGGGCCACTGTTTCTTTTGTTATCTTGTGTTCACTTTTGTCCTTTGCTATGAAACGGCTGACTTTGATTTCATGGATTTTAATAGAGAATCACATATTTAATTTGTTTTTATTTTAGAATGTATGGAATAGAAGTACGATGAAAAATAATAATAAAAAAAGCACAAAGATAATCCACTGACCACTCACAGAGCTAAAATGTGAATAAACATGATTTTAACTGTTTTACAGCACTGATGATGCACAATAATGAGGAACTTCACAGTGAAAATCTGAACCTTTTCTGTTTCTCTCCTCTTAAAAAAACAAAACAAAACAAAACAAACAAAAAACAACAACAACAACAAACAAACATTTAAACAACATCCAGCTACATCAGACTGTAACACAGCCATAAGATCATGGTCCCTGATGGAGGGAAAACCACAAACATTATGGTTCTGTTTTCATGAGTGTTTATTTTTCTGGATTACTTCAGAATTATTGGCTCTTAGTATTTAAAGGTGGAACAAATTTATTTATCTATCAGGGGGTTCATGCAGACCCTCCAAAATCCCCCTGACTACAGGCACGAACGTAGCTTTTCTACTTTCTCTCCTCATCTAATACAGACCTGCCACTGCAGCATTAACCAGGTTTTTACAGCTTATCCTCCTGTACAATGATAGTTTCATGATGAACGTGAACCTGGCGTGCACTGATGGAGATTTCAGACTGAGGATCTGCTGCATATGAAGGAGCACACGAGCAGTTTGGTTTTGGATCCTTGCTCAAAGGAACATCAGTAATCCTGGGACAGGAAGCAGGCACCTCCCCAACATCCAGAACAACTCAAGACTTGATCCGAGCAGAAACGTGAACCATCAACCCTCAGGTCCATAATGCCAGTCTGTACGGATCGAGCAACTGCTGCTCCTCCAAAACCACCGGGTGTTTGTCATTTCACTCAAGAAACATCAAAAACGCCTCTTTCTTTCTTTCTTTCTTTAAAACTCGGTAGTCATGGTGATGGATTGAATTCTAATATTTTTGTTTTTCATCATTTGATAAAAAAAAAAAAAGTTTCCTTGAAAAACAAACAAAAAAATGTTGATGTAGATCTGCAGGTTTGTGATAAAAAACTGCTGTGAGACAGCAGCAACCCTGCTTCATCTTCAGACTGTGACAGTGCTGCCCTCTAGTGACCGATCATTGTAATTACAATATTTTAAATCCAAACTGAAAGATGAGCAACACTGTTAACATCCAGACTGTTGGGACACAGAATCAAAACCATGTAAAGACAAATAATAATTATAATAACAATAAATACTTTAGAACAGGGGTGTCAAACTTAAGGCCCAGGGGCCAATCTGGTACAATAAGACACGGCCCGCAAGATCAAATCATATTCTTATTATAACTGGCCCTAAAATATGAGGTCTGTAGGTTTCCTTCAGTATAAAAATGTAAACTTAACCTTGATGATATCAAATATAAAGTCATAAAAAAGTGAAAAAATAAAGAGTTAAAAAAAACTACATAAAAAGAAATGTGGGAAAACAAATTCATTTGTGTTTTCATTTCATATTTTCAATTTTGCGTTGCACAGTTATGACTTCAATCTGTTTATTTGGACTTTTGTCTCATATTTTGACCATTTGCAAATGATTATTTTGACTTTTAGTCTTATATTTTGACCTTTTCCACTTATAATTTTGACTTTATCTCATTTTGATATTTTCAATTTATAGTTTTGACTTTTTACCTAATATTTTGGCTTTGTCAGTTTTCTATTTTCACTTTCATTTCAAATTTTGACATTTTTAGTTGTTTATTTTGACTTTCTATCTAATATCTTGACCTTTTCAATTCAATATTTTGACCTTTATATCGTATTTTGACCTTTTAAATAAATCATTTTCAACTTTGAGCCATTTTTCCCTTAAAACATGATTGTGACTTTCTTTTTTATATTTTTGCCTTTTTAAAAGCATTTTTTAACGACTAATTTTGTGTTTTGACCTTTTGAACAATAAGTTTAAATTTTCTCATATTATCTCATATTTTGAGCTTTTTAACTCATCATGTGGGCTTTTTAAATCTCAAAATCATTTATCATCATTGCTAATTTTTCCCCATAATTAGGGTAACAGTTTGGTGTAATGTGGACCCTGTTAGGCCCTCAGGTTAGACCTTAGTTTACAATCCGGCCCCTGCTGTGACTGAGTTTGACACCTGATGTAGAATATATCAGGATATAAAGCTAAATATCCTAGATTAAATCTAATAACTCACATGTGATTGAGGCACAGATGGACTAGTGCACTGGCACCTAAACAGTGTGCACACGCTCACCAGTGTACCAGTACCGGTGTACCAGTGTAGAGGCCAGTCTACATGTGCTCTGGGAATTTGAACAACAATCCATTATTACTCAAACTGCATAAAAAAGATAAAGACACTGAATGTAAAGTCCATGTAGCATGTCTGGTTAAAGAGACTGGAGCATGGATATGAATGTGGTGTGCTATGGGATTTTGGCTTGAGCTAAAGTTAGAGTTTGGCGAATAAAGTTTGTAAACCAGCAGTTAAAGCAATGCTTTCCAACATTTGGGCCAAGGAACTGTTGGCTGCAATATTCCAGGGAAAAAACAATTAAATCACAGTTTAAATGATCAGAAAATGAATGTTATTAACCTAGTCTTAGTTAGAAGTAACAAAACACAAGCAGAAGTTTTAAGTTTTGTCACCTTTTTAGGGCCCAAGCATTGAGGTGCAGGGAACCTACAGAGATTGTTAGGATTATTCACCTTTTTACTCCGTGTGAGTTTTCAAATTTAGCAGCCAAAACATATCCAAAAAGTCTTGAAATATGGCCCATGCAGGGGGCCTGGTGAACATTTTGATATTTGAATAGTATCTGACATGAGTGATAGGAACTGACTCACTAGTCCCCCCTCAACCGACCTTAAAATTCAGCCCCTCAAGGCCATTTTACCGTTGAAACGAAATTTTATACAGATTCAGTTTCATGACATGCATGAAAAAAAAAGTTTCTTATTGTCATGGTGAATTCCCTACAGGAAGTCAGCCATTTTGAATCAAAGTGTAACATCTGGTGTTCTTTTGTTGCCCACTGGTCCTTTGGGGATTAAGTCTCACGAGGATGTTTTACAGTCATGCTGAATGTTGGTTCACAAGTAGAAGAGACCTGAATGATGAAAAGTTATCAAAAGAAAAGTTGATTCAACACTGCACAAAAATATGACTTTTTCTCAGAGGGCGTGGCCTCAACAGTGTCAAAACCAATAAAAGTCAACATTTTGTCTCGCCATGAATATTTGAACAGTCAAAACTCTGGAAACCAACAGCACATCTGAAACATATTTCATGTGCTTTAGACATAGACTGTAGAAAGAAGTGGACAAACCCTGTGTGACATCAGTCGTCTGCTTACAAATGGGCAGAGTAAAATGGCTTTTGAAGCCAATCCATGGATGCTTCCATATTGAAACATATTGAAGTCTCAATCGAACTTTGGATCAACCTAACGGCCCGCCCACTAAGCACGACTTCCTGTCAGCCTGCTAGCTAGCATTCAGGTTGACAGAAACGGAGCCTCTGTCTGCCGAGCTATCTGTCAATCAAATGAGACGCGCCAATAACCGTGAAGTGAGGTTTATCCTAAATATAATCCAAACGATCGTGGTACAAAAAAATTCAACCCCGTACAGTGGGAGCACAATAAGACACTAGCCAATGAGACACGTTTGGTGTTTTGAACCAGGCTGTAAACCAGTTTAACATGTGTGTCAAAACCGGCTGTTTAACATGTGTGCAGACGGAACTTCCGGTTTTCCTGCAGCCAGCCTCTAGTGGACAGTCGCAGTATAGCAATTTTTTGCACTTCCGCATTGGCTTCATTTTTTAGGATCGGAGGTTGCTGCTTGGCTTTATAACAACCTGGGCCTGAACACATTGTTTTAAAAATTTTGACAAAATGCACAGCGCCACCCTCTGGAAACAGGAAGTCACTAGTGCTCGTGGATTTCACATAACAATTCCTAAATGGTTTACCAAATCAGGCTAAAAACTGCCCAGAGGCATCCCAAAGCATTGCCCTTACACATATTATCACGTCAAAAGCTTACATGAAATGGAGTGGTGTTGGTGATTTTTTTTGTTCGCCATGGAACAGGAAGTTGTTTTCTTCAGCTGCTTGCTATGAATGTACAGCCATGAAATTTGGTGGTAAAATTCCCCTTGAGAACCTGAGAAGAATAATATGGCTTTAGTTGGTGGGCGGGGCCTATTGGCTTAATGACACCCCATACAACATTCCAAAAAAATCAAACCCTGAACCACATTCAACCTACGATTATGAAATTTGGTATGTGTATATGTAATGCCTAAGCTTGCAGAGCAGATGGATTCGCCCATTTCCTTATTTCTCACTGATGAATCCATCTTGTTAAGCTCTTGTCTGAACTGTTTGGGCCCGGTTAGAAAATGACAGGACCAATCAGCGATGAGGGACAGTACTTTCGGGCACAGCGGAGTCGTGACGTAGGCAAGCAGCAACAAGAGGCCAGTGCAGATATACTGATAGACATTAGCATGGATGCTGCTAAAGCGCCAGATTTATCAGACCTTGACAACATTTCTTCCTTAAAAGAAGAACAGAGAACAGCAGTGAGTAGGTTTCTTTTAAAAAAAGACAAAAGTCGTGTACTGACATGTCTACAGTCACCATGGTTCATGTTATGTAGTTCTATATGGAGTTTATTCCTCGTAGCTATGAATGAGCAGCTCGGTTGTGGCTATGTCACTTGTTTTGTTGCTCTGATTGGCCCGTAAAGATGTGACAGACAGAACGTTCATCCAATCACCCTCTGAGTTTTTTTCAAAGGCGCTGCCCTTTCCCAAACGCTGTGTATTGAACAAGCGGCAACCTCTGGTCCTGAAAAATGAAGCCAATGTGGAAGTGCAAAAATATGCTATACTGCAAGTGTCCACTAGAGGCTGGCTGCAGGAACACTGGAAGTCCCGTCTGCACACATGTCAAACAGCCGGTTTTGGCACACAAAATAAACTGGTTTACAGCCTGGTTCAAAACAACAAACGTGTCTCATTAGCTAGTGTATTATCCTGCTCTCACTCTACAGGGGGTGAATTTTTTTGTACCACGATCATTTGGATTATTTTTAGGATGAAAGCTGATTGGCATGTCTCATTTGATTGACAGATAGCTCGGCAGGCGGAGGCTACATTTCTGTCAACCAGAACGCTAGCTAGCAGGCTGACAGGAGGTCATGCTTAGTGGGCGGGCCGTTAGGTTGATCCAAAGTTCCTTTAAGACCACGATTTCAATATGGAAGCCTCCGCAGATTGGCTTCAAGAGCTGTTTGAGTCCGCCTGTTGTAAGCAGACGACTGACGCCACACAGGGTTTGTCCAATTCTTTCTACAGTCTACGGTATTGAAGGTTTTAGACGTGTCAGGTTAACTGCCATCTATTTCACCGAATAACTGGCGGAGACTTACTGATGGCACTTTGTGAGCCCACAAACACTTTTGGAGTAATGTGTCTGAAAACAAAGCATCTGCATTAAAATAGTCTGTTTCTGAAACAAAATATGAATTCCCTCTCTTGCCAATGTTTTTCTTTCACTGTTATCATGTGGTTTATTGGTTATTTTACATTAATTTTACCTTTGGCAAATTGAAAAATGTAATTCTTAATCTAAGGACAGTTTATTGAATTCAGTGTCTGGTTGTTCTTTAAAAAGGTGAGGTTTTATTGGTACCAAAGTTTGAAAAGGCCCCAGATTAATCTTCTGCATGGCTAAACTAGCTGGACCATAATCCTCTGGGGCACAACCACCATTAAAAACATGTCCTCTTCTGTCACTTACAGGCTCAGGTACAACCACATAAAGTAGAGAAAGATTAATGGAACAGTCAATGGGACTCATGGTTTATTATATAACTATATATTATATTTATTATAAAGAAAGAATTTATTACAGAATTACTTTGAAGGAATTGTTGATCATTGGCGCCCTCTGGTGGCATAATTGGTCAACAAAGGCTGCCCTGAGCTGCTCCAGGTGCAGAACAACGTCCGGCCTCATGAGTTGTATCTGTACACAGAGAAATAACACCAAACTCTAAACATATGACATCTTCACACCACGCCTGCTCCAGGCATTATCAACAACCCTCAATGACAGTGTCACCAAAAAGTAAATATAAAATGAGAGTATTTGAACAAAGAGTCATGAATGTAATAATGGAAAGCAGCAGGTTTTCTTTGTACAGTTAAAAAGCAAACATTCCCTGTATATTTAAAGGTGTGATATGTGGGTACCTGCTGTCATTTTTGTGTATTGATATGTGGTTAAAATAATGTAAAAATAAGACGAGATAATATAAGGAGGATGTGTCGTGGAGGGAGAGATGGAGAAGGAGAGAACCGGGAAAAAGGACAAAGGAGCAGGCAGACCTGAGGAATTAGGGCCTGAATATAAAATAAAAAGTAACAAGCTGTACACGTCGTTTAAGTGAAAAAATGACAAAAAAGTAAAAGGATGTAGCAGTTGCGACAGAAGACATTAAACAGGTACCGACTGGATTCTCTGTGTGGACGCTGGAGTGTGGGTCGTGAGCCGGACAAAGGAAGGCTTTCCCTGTGGATTATGTTCCTGGATCTGGGTGAGATGGCCTCTTTTTGTACTTTTTAACCTGGTATACCAGTATTATTAAGCAATTGATCGCATATTTTTGTTTCTTTGGGTGTTTGCCGTGTGGATTTATTATCCTTGTGGATTATAAACTGTTTTGCGTTTGCGTGTCACAGACTTTAAAAGACTTAAAAGACACTAAAAAGTGCTTGAAGAGGGACAAGGTTGCTTTATGTTAGTTTGGGACTTCTAGTTTATTATGAATTCACAAAGACTGATCTAATCATTATTTTCGTTGTGACCTACTTTTGACTTAACTTTACGCACCACGTGTGCATTCATTCTGGTTGTAAGATACGAGATCAGACCACAGACTGTAGGATCAGACATCCACTTTTTAATCTGCAGTCTGCATGTAAACACAACAATAACACAGCAGTGCCACAGTGCCGTCTAGTGGACAAACTAATGAATGCACTTTTAACATTGCAATACACTACACTGGTGGAGGTGTTGCTTAAATATGAAACGCTTGGACATTATTACAGTCTCTGGAGCGCTTTATTGGTTGTGTTCATTCAGAATTGTTGTTCATTGCATTTGGATATATTCTTTACTTTAAAAGGTTTCCTAATTTTCTTTAAAAGTTCCCCCCTTGTGTGTGATTAACACTAGCTTGACAAAGGTTGAGTGTTACACCACTGCTAAACCAACACCTAAAATACCAACTCACCTGTCCACAGGTACACTCTCATCTTAAAGCTGATGAGAGATGATGCTGAGGTCGGCTTGTCATGCCACTGCCAGAATGTATTTAGCCCTTTAAGGTGCAGTGTGTAACATTTATTCTAGTAGCAGAACCAGTTTGGTAAATATGGAACATAATCCTCTTAAGTGGGCCCAACTAAATTAGAGTTTTATTTTTTATAACTTAGGATAAGTATTTACGCACGGGAAGGATCCCCTCCATGACTAACATACAGACAGATAGAAAGTGTTGCAGACTGTAGTTATTTCAGTTTTTCCAAAAATTGGGACAGTGTTGTTCAAAAACGTGACATATTTCTGAATAATAGATTTTTGTTGGTACATGGCACACAGAGCCTGAAAACAGGACGGTCCTGGGTAAATTAGGGAATATGGTCACGGTGCATGTTAGCATGTTAGCACGTTTGTTCACACTTTTCTTCTTGTGTAAGTCAGATCTTAGATTTTATCCCTCTGCACTCAGCACCACAGTCTGATTCTGGATTTTGCATCGTGCAAACCGCTTTAGACAGTTAAAAATAGGGCCATTAGCCTTTTTAACTGTTAACATGCATGCATTCATACATTCAGACATCATCCATTAAGAAAACACTGATTCCTCTTCAGGCTGCCACAACATCCAGCCTTGTACTTCCTGTGTTTTGATTACTGTCAGCGATCTGGCAGAGTTTTGGCTTTAAAAAGCAAAAGTTCACATTCCCACCATCCGCAGTACCGGATAAATCCTCAAATGCATGACTGAAAATTCAGACGAGCCAATTAAGCATCCAGTTTAAAAGCAGCGGGATCAGATATGTTTGCTGGAAATCCCTTTAGTCAAGGCTTCTCTGCGCTGATCTGCTTTTCTGCAGATCCGGCTGAGACCGGAGTCTAACGCTCATGTCAGGAAACAACTAGACCTTTCACCCATTAACCCCTCACTTCCAGTAAGCCCTTTGGTTTTACTTCATATCACCAATCATTATTTTTATTTTGTGTTTTTGCCACCCTCCAACAAGAAAGAGGAGTGTTCAGAGAGCCTGGGAGTCTTTTCTGTCTCCAAATATGAGATGAATGCTGAAAACTTGGAGGAGAGCAGACAGCGGCATTACGGGAGCAGTTGGCAGGTTCTCTAAACCAAATGAAGGGGAATAAAGTGTCTTAAGAGTTAATCACTTCATATTTCCTCTTCCAGGTTTCATCCGCCTTCCAGTGAGGAGTAGCTGCCGGCAGCCGCAGAGGCATCAGATCAGAGAGTGACGGAGTCACACAGACTGAGCTCCCGGCTGGAAACAACACAACAAAACACACACAGAAAGCTCCCCAACCCCTGGAGACCAGAGTTTATAATCTTGTAGTTGTGTGTTCCTTAAATACATGAAATAAATGCCTTTTCCACTGGCAACTGGATAATGTGATTACTGCCGGAGAGTGTGTGGAAAGTAGGGCGAAGAGGAGAGCGGGCTGAGATGAGAGATGGAGAGTAATTCAGGAGAGGGTAGAGGAAGGAGCCCGGCCAGAGAAAACTAGAAAGTTTGCATGAAATGAGAAAAGAAGCTTAAAGCACAACTCCTCTATCCTCTATATTTGATCCTATTTTTGGGGTCTTAGCGATTAATAAGTAGAAAGTTTTAGAACTGCCCAACAGATCGACTCAGCAGGAACACAAAGATTTAAGTTAAGATGTTCGTTTGGGTTTGGGTTTGTTTCACCAAATTTTCACAAAGTCGTGTTTATTCTTCAACTCGCTAACCCCTGCACAAGGCTACTTTATTAATTTCATAAATTCCAATCCCTTTTTATCGGAGAAATGCCCTTTCATATTGACTGACTGAACTAATGCAGTGTTTGCATGAATGGTTTTAGCTTGTTTAATGAGTAGCTGAACTTCAGGATGCTTTGACTGCAGGAAGATAAAAACTGCCTGGGTACAGAGGGAGTACAGCAATCCAGAAAACCACAGGCTAACCTGCCCACAACAAAGCAGATGCATTCATGTACAGAGTTACCGTACCCCAGAAAGTACATATGTTTATCTGGGGAAGTATCTGCCTAAAGCAAGATGATTTACATCTCGGTCTATCAGCAGAGAGGTGAGGAAATCAAGGAAGATACAACTACAGTGCCTGGTGAAAGTATTCAACCCACTGGATGTTATATATTTGGCTTCTTTGACTAAAACAAACCAACAAAAATCTTAAATGTCAAAGTGAAAACAGATTTCCAGGAAGTAATGTCAGTTAAAATCTGTAATGTAAAATAGGTAACAGCATAAATGTTAGAGATGTGATCAACTTGATTATTTTTTCTAAATCTGTCAGCAGCAAAAAGTGCAATCTATTTTGACATTTTAAATGTTAAATAAAAACTGCTATGGCGCAGTACCATCACTGTACTGTACATAAATCAACTCTGCATAAATCACTTAGAGCAGGGGGGTCAAACTCAGTCACAGCAGGGGCCGGACTCTGGATTCAGGACTAACCTGAGGGCCTAACAGGGTCAATATTTGACTGTAAAATGTCAACCTCATTTCACTAGAAATGAATTATGAGGGTAAAAACTGGCCACTGATGATAAATGATTTTGCGATTAAAAAGGTCAACATTATTCATGAACTCTAAGCCTAATGAATTAAGGTTTGTTTAGTTTTGTGACCTGCCAAGGGACAACAGATGCAAAGAAGCTTTCTTGCTAACTCTGGCACATTTCAATATGTCCCCTGTACTTTTGTACATTAATGTGCACTGTCCCTTTAAATAAAAATATAAAGAAAAATAAATAAATTATAAGTTAAAAACTCAAAATCTGAGATAAAAAGTCAAACATAAATTTAAAAGGTAAAAGCATGACATTTAAAGTCAAAATAATGTTTAAAAGGCAAAATATGAGACAGAACACTGAAACCATGGATTTTAAAAGTCAAAAACGAGATAAAATTCAAAATTGAGATTTTTAACAGCCAAAATATGAGGTAAACATTGAAATCATGAGTTTCAAATGTCAAAATAAAAAATAAGATTAAAAATCATGAGTTTTTAAGGTAAAAAAAAAGAGATAAAAGTTAAAGTTAGGAGTTGAAAAAGGTCAAAACTTGAGATAAAGGTCGAAGTTATGAGATGTAAAGAATAAAATTTTAAATAAAAAGTCAAAACCATAACTTTTAGTCACAACTGTGAGATGCAAAATTGAAAATATAGAGAAAACAGGAAATTCTTTCCCACATTCCTGATTTTTTATCAAATTATTTTTACTTTTTTCTATTTTTTTGACTCAACCAGGACTTTATTAATCATCATGGTTAAGTTCACATTTTTATACTGGAGGAAATCTGCAGACCTCATACTGGTGGACCAGTTCTAATATAAATATCATATGATCTGGTGGGCCGGGTATAACCGCACCACGGGCCAGATTTGGTTTGACACCCCGACTTAGAGCATAAATAACACACCTCTGCTCTCTCTTTTCTAACAAAAATATGTACACACTGTCCACAATCACCCCAAGAATCAGACCCCCCCCCTTCAGAAAATGTGTGCTGAGACAAGACATTCTCAGGAGTAAGCCCCGCCCCCTGGTTTGGTTGGCCCTTCTCACTTGGAAGGAAGTTCGGCCCTCTTCTCCTGATCCATCAGGAGAGCCATGTTGCTACCAGATCCATCCCGGAAATCCGATTAGTACTGCACATGTGCAAACACGTGTCAACATCCGCTTTAGGTTAGATTTAGGGGTAGCTCATTGGGGTAGGGGTATATCTTAATTAATGAGCTTCCTGGGGTTAGCTTTAACATTTAAATTCCACTGGTTAGGGTTAGAATTAATTTATTGTATAGATCGATGGAGCGTGTTTTGTACGGAGTGTGGTTTGTAGGTTTTGCGGCTGAGGCTGCAGCTAGACCCTTCTCTGCCGAGCGGACGTAGACGCGTTTGCAAACAGCTCGTTCTAAGCAGGGCTGAAACAGAGGGGCTTTTAGACATGCAAGAATCCTTAGGTGTTTTTTTCAGCAACAAACTTCACAGGCATGTTTTGGGGACCTCTGAGACCGATATAAACTCGTCTTAAAGGGGTAAAGTATGTGAGCTTTAGTAACAGCAGTAAACATAAAATATTTTGTAAAAAAGAAATAAAAATACACAGCAGTACCTTCAGATTATTTTGCATATTGTCACTGCTCAAGTGCTGTCAGTGTCACCTTAGCACCCATCAGATTTACTTGGTTTATTCATTTTGAGGACAGAATGCTACCCTTGCTCTGTTGTGCCGGCCTCTAGTGAGGTCACCTGTGATGCTGAATACCCTCTCTGCAGGAGCTTGACAAGCTGGCATAGCCAACAAGTCCCCTGCCAAAGGTTTTAAGCTGTGATAAAAAGTGTCACTTTCTCCAGCCAAGCGTCTATCCCTGTGCCTCAGCTGAGGAGTGCTGAAAGCTCTAGCTTCTACCCTCTGATCTGCTGCCCTATGCTGCTTGTGGAGGCCTTGTGTTTAGGTTTTGTGTGGCATTTTGACAGGAATCTGGAGACTGTCTGCTTTGATGAGGATGGTAAAAGCTTCTGGTTCTTTCCTCCCTGCTTTCCTCTCCATCTTCAGCTTCAGGTTCACCTTCATGTTGGGAGTGTGACTGAATGACATACTCCTCTGCCTGTTTAAGCAGCTCCTGGATATTATCATCTGCCACATTGTAGGTTTATTATATTCTGCTATAGTGGGTTCGACTTCATGTGACTTCAGCTTCTGCCACTCACTAAGGAGCCAGCTGTCCCACCCCATGTCGTTTGTGATTTGGCAGAGACTCTTTCACTTTGAGGAGTCGTGCAAACATGTTAAATATGTTGACCAGTGTGATGGGCAGTGGTTTACAACAAGCCCACTTTCATCCAGAATCCTTTGAGCTTCAGCAGAGGACTTGTGAACGAGACTTACCACTGGCCTTGCTCTATTAAGGCCTTTCTAAACACTTGCCTCCTTCTGTATCATGTGGATGGTGAGCTGGATAGTGTGAACCATACAGCATCCAATCAGTGCGGACATTATGGAACCTAACAAGAGGAACACAGACAACAAGCAAAAATATATTAAAGTTTTTAGGACTCAAAATTTTTACTAATAGAAATGTCTTTTAATTTTTAACCTTTTGCTAGTGAGTTGTTTTCTGTTTTATATTGATTTTATTTTCCCTTATTAATATGTTATTTGTCAATTTACTTATGTTTTAAATTAGTGCGTCTGCACTCGTGCTGTTCTGATTTATTTAAAACACCACAAACTTCCCTTTTGTGGGATGAATAAATTCTCCTTTTTTTTGGTACAGGGGTGTCAAACTCGTGGTGCAGTTATACCCGGCCCACCAGATTTCCTCCAGTATAAAAATGTAAACTTAACCATGATGATTAATAAGGTCCTGGTTGAGTCATAAAAATTAGAAAAACAGTACAAAAAAAAAAAAAAAAAAAAAAAAAAAAAAATCAGGAATGTGGGAAAGAACTTCCTTTTTTCTCTATATTTTCAATTTTGCATCTCACAGTTACGACTCAAAGTTATGGGTTTGACATTTTATTTCATATTTTTTTCTTTACATCTCATAACTTTGACCTTTTAATCTCATATTTTTACTTTTTGGATTCATAATCAAAAATTTTAAATCGTATTTTGACCTTTTAAAGTCATGATTTTGACTATTGTCTCATGTTTTGACCTTTTTCAAAAACTAACTTTAACTTTTATCTTTTTTTTTCTTTAAAACTCATGATTTTTAATTTTATCTCAGTTTTTGACCTTTTAGAATAATGATTTTGACTTTTATCTCATGTTTTGACTGGTTTAGATTATATGTAGGATAAACCTCACTTAAGGGTGATTGGCGCATCTCATTTGATTGACAGATAGCTCGACAGGCAGAGGCTCCGTTTCTGTCAACCACAATGCTAGCAGGCTGACAGGAAGTTGCACTTAGTGAGAGGGCCGTTAGGTTTATCCAAAGTTCGGCTGAGACCGCGATTTCAATATGGAAGCCTCCACGGATTGGCTTGAAGAGCCGTTTGATTCTGCCTGTTGTAAAGTAGACAACTGACCAAGGGCGACTTTTGAGAAGTGCTGGGGATGATGACTTTAACTGGTTTTACTTTTTAAGGCTACTATGAAATGCATCTGTGGTGCAGGCTTATTTCATGTTTTAAGTAAAATATCTTTTTTTTTTTTTTACTATCAGTACTGAAACAGCAACAAAACATGCTCACAGAGCAGGATCGTACAGCAAGCATAGACACAGTATTATTCTCATATCTCATACAAGAGCAGCTATGCACTGGTTGTCAACAAAGCCAGATTTACAACAAACTCCAACACTGAGGAATAGACAACTGGCCTAATACAGACCAAGATATGGCATCAGGTAATTTAACTAACAAAGAACAACTGTACATGTACTCAGCCTACTGTTGTGTGTGAAAAGGTAATCCTACCTCATGCTGTCACTCCAAAGGTGTTTTTACACTCATGAAACTCTTCATCAGGTCTTGTATATCCAATTGTTAAACAGTTTCTCCATGCTTATTCATGAGTGCAAGGTGTGTTAGTCTCTGCTCCCCTTTCCACAAAAAGCATGTCCATCTGCCCGTACTGCTCTAAAGACATCAGCTTTTTCTCTACAGCCTTGATGCATGCAAAACAAAAAACACAGTCACCTCCATTTATCAAACCATCCAGGCTGAAAAGTCCGGTTAAAGTTCTCGTCTCCAAAACGCTTACCAGGAAAGGCATGGTTCTGAGGCTGGCAGGGTTGTATCAACGGTTCGCGCTGTCATCCTGCACCTGTCCTTGGCCCGTCCGTACTTTTGCCGCTAGCTTCTCCCTCCTCTCCCCTGGCAGCACTCGTCCTGTTGGAGCTAGCTGCAGCCTCCTTGGCTATATTAGCTTGACAAACGTAAGTTCCCGGTAACCTTGCAAGGAGATGGATACGCCCATTTCCTTGTTTTTCACTGGCAAATCCATCTTGCAAAGCTCCCATCTGAACTGTTTGGGCCCGGTTAGAAAGTGACAGGACCAATCAGCGACAAGGGGTGGTACTTTTAGGCACAGCAGAGTCGTGTAAACAAGCAGCAGCAAGAGCTGGTGCAGTTATGGAGGAAGAGATTAACATGATGCTGCTAAAACACCAGTTTTATCAGAACTTGACGACATTTCTTCATTAAAAGAACAAACAGCAGTGAGTTGTTTTCTTTTCAAAAGCGACAAAAGTCGAGTACTGACATGTCTACAATCGCCATGTTTCACGTTATTCCTCAGCAGCTGCACACGTGCAGCTCGCTAGCGGCTACGTCACGTGCTTTGTTGTTCTGATTGGCTCGCAGAGATGTGACAGACAGAAAGTTCGCCCAATCATACTCTGAGGATTTTCAGAGCCCCTGCTTTTTCTCAAACGTTTCCTATTGAAGTTTTCCCAGACGGATGTGTGAAACGAATCCATCTGTCAGGTTAAGTTCCTGGCTCTCTCTCAGGTAAGCGCTGACCGACGTATTTGGACAGTCATCGTTTTTTTTCCAAGTTCTGCAGATAGCTGATTCCGATTCCTCGCTTGCTGTAGGTCTTAAGTTGATTCATAAAGAAGTCTGATATCTGTTTTTGCGATACCATTTTTGTTCTGTGACTGAGCTTGCGTGAGGTCATGACCCCAGACATAAACATACTCTAAACAGATTGATTTTTTTTAAATCAAGAAATAAAATAACTACCATAACAAAATACTGTTTTTCATTTTTTTTCAAACTAAATTATTTCTCAAATATGTTTTTAGTAATTTGTATCTATTCACATGAGGGTTCGTGTAATTTTTCTACCATTTGCTGTAGCACCCTTTGCACCCCTACTTCCCATGGAGTAGGGGTGCGGGGGGAGTCTGATTCAACTATGAACCTCATGGTCGAATGTTATGTAACCAAGATCATACCATTCTGACTACATGTGGCTGCTAAGCCTGAGTTTCCGTTAGCCGGCATTTGCCGGTCATTGGCTGGTAAAAAGGGCGAAAGTCTAGCAGATAAAAATATAACTGGCCAAAATGTCCGGCAGAAAACATGCAAAAGACCAGATAAGTAAATACTGAATACTTGCATATTATATTTGTAACCTAGAAGATATGTTACGAGAATACGTTAATATATACTAATAGTAGACTAATCTTACTACATCTACTGTCCTGTGGTGCTGGGGTTGTTTATCTCCTCAGATGGCAAGCGCATGGCTAATTATGTATGCACAATGATGTCAAAGCAAGCCTATCTCTCTGTGCAAGCTCAATTGCTGGGGAAAGGCTTAATATCATCAGTGGTATAGAGGGATTTTATGTCATTGCTGTGAGTAATGAAGAGGCTGAAACAAAGGGAACTGTATAGCTGAGCGTTGTAAACACCGTAAACACAGCAGCAGAGCGAGAGAGAGGCCTACGCCGGGCAGAGTTGTAGTGGACTTCGATAAACTACCTATGACCAATCCTAAGATAAAGTTGGATTGTAGTCAACACAGAATCACTTCGTGCAGAGCGGCATGGACCGCTTGGAGCTGATAACGAAGGCTTTGTCTCTCTTCAGAGAGGTTACAGTTATATCATCATGAGGACTATTTGGCTGTTGTAAGCTGCAAAGTTATGATAGTGGCCAATGTGCTAACAGGCTAACGGTGCTAATGTGAAGCTAACTGTTGTTGTTTATTAGTTTAACGTGGGCATATATTGTGTAACTGACTGCGTGTATAAGGAAAAGCGCACAGCTTTCATTTTGATACTTTAAACCACTTACACAAAAAAAAGAGAGAGAGAGATTTATGCGTTTTGCTGCTGTTAATGCAGCAAAATAATGTTAAACAAAGGGAACTGTATAGCTGAGTTGTTCTAAACACCGTAACACAGCAGCAGAGCGAGAAACCTACGCCGGGCAGAGTTGTAGTGGCCTAAAGGCAAAACTACCTATGACCAATCAAGATAAAGTTGGATTGTAGTCAACACAGAATATGAAAATCCTTAGTCGAAAACACTTCTAGTAACTATACCATCTACACAAGTACAATCATTATAAAACATCTGGGGTGAGTTAAACACAGATATCCATCAATCTTAAGTATATTTTGCCGTATTTTATTTGTTTAGGAGCAGAGTTCAACAGAAATAAAAATAAAGAGAAAATCAGAGTGGGTTACCTCGTAGGCTTCAGGTTACTAATTACAATGAAAATGTACTTATTTGATCACATCAAAGCAATGTAATTTATTATTATTATCTTAAAATCTATTATACAGTCTTTGGTTATAGGGCATTACCCTTGATGGTTATTGCAGAGTTGAACTCAATGGTCCCCTCGGCTTGGACGAACAAAGTGGTCCAGATATCTGAAAAAAGATGGCTTTGCTGCACAGAGAAAAGACGACAATCAACAATAAATTTTATATTCCAAACATGGAATTTTTACTGAAAACAGAAATCAGTTGAAATTCATTTGTAATGCCCGACATTTTGATTTTTAACTAAATGTATTACATATTTTCCTCAGTGACTGTACCTGATTACAAATACAGCTATTTTGTAATTTCACTACAGTAACTAGTTACTCCATAACACTACAAATAAAATTCACAGAAAGTACAATGTCTTAAAAACATTATAAACAGTGGTTATTTTACATATTCAGTTCTCCAATTCTGACTTACCTTCACAGCAAGTGGAATCACAGAGTGCAGCTGGTAGTGTTCATAAACAGGAAGAAAGTACAGGTGTGAAGAAAGTCATCTTTCAAAAACCTTAAACACTAAACAGACAGTGGATTACAGACACAGAGCTACTGAACATACAAACCTTGAAAAAGTACAATGACAAACAAACCTATGAAAAACTGTTCACAAAATCAATTACAAAGGACTACCCATGGCTCCACTACAGTCCAGAAGAGAAGGAGTTCTGTGCTTCTGTTGTATAGGCTGAGAATAATCCCAAACTTGCCACATGGTTGAAAAGAAATCATTCATACAAAAGTGCCGAACAACAAAATGAGTTGTTGATCATGAGTAACAGCATAATCACAGATATAGTTAGAGAAATTCATGCCTTACCTGTGCTGCAGTATTCCTTAATAATGGAAGAGACACAGGATGTAACTGGCATGGAACAGATCGCCGTTTGCCTACGCTATGTGGATGAAGATTTGAACCCCAGGGAGGAATTTGTTGGCCTTTATGAAGCATCATAACACAAAAGGAGAACAACACTGGAGAACTGCCTCTGACGTGCTGCTCCATCTCGATCTTCCACTTTCAGGTCTCTTGACTTACCTTCACAGCAAGTGGAATCACAGAGTGCAGCTGGTAGTGTTCATAAACAGGAAGAAAGTACAGGTGTACAGATGTGAAGAAAGTCATCTTTCAAAAACCTTAAACACTAAACAGACAGTGGATTACAGACACAGAGCTACTGAACATACAAACCTTGAAAAAGTACCATGACAAACAAACCTATGAAAAACTGTTCACAAAATCAATTACAAATTACAAAGGACTACCCATGGCTCCACTACAGTCCAGAAGAGAAGGAGTTCTGTGCTTCTGTTGTATAGGCTGAGAATAATCCCAAACTTGCCACATGGTTGAAAAGAAATCATTCATACAAAAGTGCCGAACAACAAAATGAGTTGTCGATCATGAGTAACAGCATAATCACAGATATAGTTAGAGAAGACCTCATCTCCTCCATACCTTGTGCTGCAGTATTCAGCTTAATAATGGAAGAACCACCAGGATGTAACTGGCATGGAACAGATGCAGCATCATACGCTGATGAAGATTTGAAGTTCTTCAGGGTAGAATTCTTGGCCTTTATGACAGTCACCAGCCATCATAACACAATCAGGAGAAACAACGTCAGACTGGAGAACTGCCTCTTGTGAAACATCAGAAACCACACTGACATCTCGATCTTCCACTTTCAGGTCTCTGAGGTCAAGCATTACGATTCAACTGCAGTTAACATCAAATCACCAGTTCAACGTGGTTTATAATGGGCTGAGATTAAGAAGCCAAAAATATCAAAAATTGGTTAAAAGTGTCAAAAACAGCAAAAATAGCTGGAAAATGCTGTTAAAGACTGGCAAGCAACAGGAGCGCAGATGGTCGAGTGGTTTAAGGCGCTACCCATGTACGCAGGTGGCCCGGGTTCAAATCCAGCCTGTGGTCTCTCCCCACTCTCTTCCCTGTTTCCAAGTCTAGCCACAGACCTTACTCTATCAAATAAAGGCATGAAAAGGCCAAAAAATAAATCTTTAAAAAAAAGAGTGGCAAGCATTGATTTAAATGTTGTGAAAACTATTGAAAAAATGTACTGAAAATGGGTGAAAAGGTTTCAAAATTGGATAAAAGGGTGAAGGGGGTAAAACATGCAGGAAAAGTGGTTCAAGAGGGGTTAAAATCTTACAAAAATAGGTAAAAGGGGCAAGAAGTATCAATAAAGGGGTTAAAAGTGTCAAAAATGGGGATAGATAGGGATAGATCTCACTGGTAATGACTCAAAATTTCCTGAGTTTTGAAAGAAAATACAGATACTACTAAAATAATAGTTCAATCAGACCAAAATACTTCTTTAGTTTTTGTGGATTTGAAAGTCCGGCCCCCAGGGTCTCTGTCCAGAATAAATCTGGCCCTTGTGCAAATGTACTTGATGACCCCTGGTGTAGAGGTTAGGCTAGGCCCGGGCCCAATGTAGTGCACAATGTGTTAAATGATGCCCTGGTAATGTAAGCGTAGGCCTGATATCTTAACTATCTACTTATTTATTTTTCAGATTGAAATGTTCTGCCCTTTCTGTGGTGTGCAACTGGGAGACGCTCCCAGGTTTTGCCCGTCATGTGGGCGGAACACGGGGTTCCTTACTGAGCATCCATCGACTCCCTCCACATTGACCTGTGAGGCCAGGGGCCCACAGGTAACATTCCTAACTGTGCTTCTATTCCACTGCGCTGCATCAAAATGTCCCGTCGTTTTAGCGGTCAGCAAGGCGACAATTTATCAACTCCCACTAAAAAATCGTAGCTAAAATGCATCAGTGTGTATAGGGGGGCACTAGGGCATTGGTGGTCTAGCGGTTGAGGGGCTGGACCAATAACATGCTCTTGAACAAGGCACCTGGAATACCCCCCCCCCGGTAAAGGTATAACTCCCAGATGGGTTAATTGCAGAGAAAGAATTTCCCTAAGTGGATTTATAAAGTATACATTATTATTATTATTATGTGTGTGTGTGTGTGTGTGTGTGTGTGCGTGGGCTAGTGAATGAGATACAGAAGGAAGGAAAAGCAGCTCAATTCTTGAGGTTCAGGGAGGTAAAAGACGCAGAGAGGAGGACCTTTTCGAAGGTTAAAAAGAAACAGGCCATTGCAGTGAAGGTAAGTTAATACAGAGGTTTAAGGTCATAATGTGACCATTAGACACGCTATTATTAATCATGTTTGTTTTTCTCTTTCTCTTCTTTTCTGATTTCTGTAGATTTCAATTGGCATCATGACAAGAACAAAGAATGGGTTAAAACCTCTAAGAGGGAAAACCATGCCATTAAATGTTGAACCCCAGTGGTCAACAACACAAATTTTGCCAGCTGCTACAAAGAAGCACCAAGATTTTAATCAACACACGATGGACGATGGAGAGTATGTTCTTCTCTATCCTGATGACTCTCAGGTACTAAATATACCAGGTACAGACAGACCTTTTGTTCTGGAGCAGTATAAAGAGGCCATTGGAAAACCCTACCAAAGATAACTCTATACATCTGCCTCCTTCATGATTTACGTAAGTATTGAAATGAAGTAGATGTAGGGGGGAAAAAATTGCTAGTTGAAGGTAACTGAGTGAGTCCTTAATGGGATTCAAACAGGTTGTAAAATAGCCACATATTCTGGATATTTCTAGCCTAATAATGATAGATCATTATCACTTTCCCAAGGTCATGGAGATGACTCTGCTTCAGAATCAGCGGATTATGAAACATTTGCTCGGCTTCCAATGAAAATGTAAGTTTGTCCTGCTAAAAAAAAGCAGGAAGCTTTAACATCTGGGATAAAACAAAACACAAGTCCCCTTCTCCTGCTCCATCAACGTAAAAACAGTCAGGTCTCCTAAAGGACTTTCGCATGAATTAAACAGTACATTACAAAAAAATGTGTCACACTGTTAGAAACATCAGGGTGGAAATCCTTTTATCAGTCCATTGTAGGATATCCACTCTTTCCTGGTCTCATTATAAATCATTTTGGTCAGCTTCAGTCTTTAAAGCAGTGTTTTCAACCTCTTTTGAGGCACGGCACATTTTTAGATTAGGAAAAATTCCAAGGCACACCACAAAATGACACATTACAGTCTAATACAGTACCTGTAACCACAGTTTAGTTTTTAAATTTGTTCCTACTAACTCAGTGTGAAACCTGGGCCTGTTTCAAAGTACACAAAGCTGATGTCCTGGCAGGAATTGAAGAAAGGCACACGGAGCTCTTCCTCAACAGCTCCCAGTCTCTCTCTGTTTTTGGTTTTTATGGCAGTCATGCTTGAATTGCTCAGCTCACATAGAGGCGTTGTGGAAAATGGGAGCAGTGTTGAAATAGCTCTGTTTGCCATCATGGGGAAGTCCTTGACAGCAGTCAACCAAAAACTGTACTGCAAAGCTTAGCTTAAAACCTCGGTCGGTTCAGTTAGTTCCTCCTGCTCTAGCAAAGTCATGTCCTTTCCAAAAACTGCTGCTGAGCTGTATGGGTCCCTAACCCAGTCAAGGCAATCAGTGGAGGCTGAGGCGAATAAAGCAACAACTTCTCCTCAAGAGTTTTCAGGTGTTTTCCTGTTTTCTCACAAAGTGCAGCAGTGTTGACATCTTGCCATTTCTGGGGGAGTGGGATCATCTCCAGGTTGCCTCTTTCCAGGTGTTGCTGCTAGAGGTGCACCTTTGAGCACAAACCATTTATTTTGTCTGTGTTTCTGAGCAGGTTTTTTTATTTCAGCCTTGCATTTGTGTGTTCAGATGTTGAAACGTATCTGCCATGTATGCCAACCTTGCACACCACTCATCACTCGCAAGCAGCTGTGTGCCATTGCACCTCTCATCAGTCAGAAACACTTTCAGTTCATCTCATAGCTCATACGCTTCTGCCACATGACAACCATTGGACCTCCGTACTGAGCAATGAGGCTTTACGCTCCACTCCCATTACCTCACATAAAGATGCAAATATTCAACATTTTGCAGGTCTTGTCTTAACAAAGTTCACCATCTAACACAGGAGCTAGGTCTGCTGGTAAAGTCTTTGCAACGAGTGCCTCGCAGTGCAAAAAAACAGTGCGTGACAATAACATCCGGGTGGACACCATCTGCTGCTCCATCAGTGCAGACTCTTGTACAGTTTTCCCACTGAAGTCCTCCTTGCTCATGATATTCGGACGTGACACGAAAAATTTCCTGTTGTTCTCTCCGTCGTTGCCTTGCAGAATAGGGGGGTGATTCTCTGAATTCGGTGCACATTGGGTTCTCTGGTTACTGAAAATTATACCACAAAAAATTTTGTTTCTGAACATTGCATCTGATGAAGGACTACTTGAACCTCTGAGAAAATATGTTTTCCCACCTTAGGCATGAAATCCCAAACATTATTAGGAGTTTCTTTGTCACTTTGGTTGTTTTAAATTCAACCCCGTAACGGGACAATTTGATTCCTGTATGAGTATAATTCTAAAACATATTCAAACTAATTCTTCCAGTGCCTTGGCAATCACCTGTCCATTGTGTGAAAAAAATTATTGTAAGCATATTTTATTTGATTCTAAATAATAATTTGATTGTCAAGTAGGAAATGGTAATTTAATGTACAAGCGATCTTCATAAATCATGAAAATATACTTTAACATGAACATTAGATAAGGCTTTTGTATACTTGTCCTCTTAACTTTGCATACAGTTCAACATTTATCTAATATTTGCTTTTATTATGACAACAATTAATCAAACTGAAATTGACTTTAATTAATTCATTAAAACAGGCAAGAGGAAAGAAACACACCATTAGGCATGTAACATTAAACATTGTCTAAAAATAACATCACATCTAGATTGAACAGATCTGTCTTATGAGAAGAAAAAAAATGAAGAAAGAGCATAGGCTGAATGCTGTATACAAAATCTATCTCACTGGAATCCATTTAACAATCTAACAATTGACATCACATTTACACTCTTAACTATAAACGTTAACATTAAAATCAATTCATATGTTCTTCACAGAATTTAACTGAATGAATCTGTCATCTGCAGTATCAGCATTAAAAAAATGTACATTGCTCTCTGCTCTAAAAATTAGGAATTGAGCATTCACTAAACTCTGAACTAATGAGTTTGATGAATGTGAATGTGGATGTCTCTTTTATCTGATCTGTTGTTCCTGCTATTTATGGCTCTTTCATCATTAAGTCAGACAGTCTGTCCCAGATCTCTTTCTGAAATGGCATGTGACTTGAATCAGGTCCTGTCACAGGCTGAGGAGGTAGGATGAGCTCAAGAGCATCACCAAATGGATACCACAGTACATTCTTTGTAGAGGCCAAAATAACCTATTTTTGGTTATTCCTGCATGGTGCAAGCATTTGACTTGAACGTCGGTTTCGTCTGTGAAAGGATTATTCCTGGATACAATGCTTTATTATAACTGAGCGCACACTACTCCCCAATTACCTCTGGGTCATCCCAACTCATTTGTTTCTGCCCTTGTGACACAGTCACTGGGACTTTCCTAAAAAAGCTGAAATGCTTTGTATTCCAGCATTCAAGCGTTCCATAGGTGGATCACATGCAGCTGACATCTTGTGATGTTATCTCCCCTTGAGCAAGAGTGATGACCTGATGGATGTGCATGGTTCCTGGGACTGGTGGAATGGTGGGTGGCATCCTTTGCAGTGCCTGCTCAACAGCTTCGTCTTCGATTAAAATACAGTTTGATCAAAGTGTCTGTCTCAGAGAGGACCTTGAAGAGCTCATAGGCATTGTTGATGTCCTGGCCATGGCTGATGAGGTTGTCTGCTGATCTCTTTAAGGCAGCACCAACACCAACCAGATGCTCCCTCTTAGTCCTCGCTTGTCAAGCTCTGTACTGAAGAGAATAGGCCCATCACTATAAAAGTGCTCAACAGACACCTGTGGGTGTGTGGTCTGCACATAGTCCAGTACAGGTTTCAAATGTTCCCATATAGCAGCTGGACTTTTGTGCTTGGATGGTGAAATGGAGGTAAACCAGGTTGGCTCTTGGGTTCCACCAACAAAGATGACCCCTGTGTGAACTGTGGCCTGTTGGTGGGGTGATCCAAAGTGTACTGGCTGAATTTCAGTGCTGTACTTACAAGAAAAGTTCTCAGAGAAGTCAGTGTGGATAAGGCATTCATCATTGGCCATGCAGCCGTCCAAGGTAGTAGGCATACTGCTGCCTGATGTTGAAGAGATGCCTCTTAAACTTAAAAGAAATGACAACATTGTTACACTTTCCTTTGGTTTGGTTTGCATTCACACTGCTCTCTTGGTCAAGCGGACCAAACCGTCTGAACACCTACAACCTCTGCCCGCTAGGGGTGCTGTCACCACAAACAAATGGCGACCAAGAAGAAAAAAAGGGGTACAAGAAGACGAAACTCCTCCCGCCGGTCTTTTCTTCCACATAAACAATGAAAAAACACAGAATTTACGCCGTCTTGTGGTTTCTGCTCTTGCATTTCGGCATTATGAGCAGCCGGCAAGGTGGTGAGCTGTCCAGCATGTCATCCTTTACACGAGAGGAATAAATCAGCACGGACTACGACATGTTGCCATGGCTACCCAGACGCCAAGGGAGGTACCGACATGTATTTGAGCATATTAAATCACATACAAATCCGTATATCATTACAGTTTATGCCTCATCCTGCCTTTGGTTCACAAGTTGGTCTGCTTTGCGTTCACACGTCTAACGAACCGCACCAGGGTTCGTTAGGGAGTGAACCGAGACCATCTGTTTCAGGCGGTCCAGAGTCTGCTTGTTTGGTCCGCACCAGAGTTCGTGTGAGCGTTCACACCACTCGAAACGAACCGGACTATCCGGGAAAACGGACCAGAGTTCAGTTAAAGCGGACCGAACAGCTCTGGTGTGAACGCACCCTTAGTGAGGTGTGTGTGGAACCTCTCTACAAGCTCCTCTTGACTGCTCTCGGTAGTTTGTTTTACTGTTATTTTTGCAACCGAGCTCTCTTCTTGGATTTTGCTTTGTCTTCTGTGGCCCGCTGTATATAGGTCACTTTCTGTCCTCCATTATATGAGCTTGAGAGGGGACAATTCTGTTCTTGCAAACTTCACATTCTCCATACATGCAGGCCTTGCTGCCAATGTCACGGCAGGCGAGTTCTGTGAGGCTCTCTACATTTTAAGTTCCAATAAGCTTAAGCTGACAAAGGTTGTCAGCCAGAAAGCCCAGGTTTTGTAACCTGCACTGGCATGTGTCACGGTCTAAAAGGGAGGGGTGGACAACCCAAAAGAGTCGCAGCCAGCAAAGTGAGGCGTAGGAAATGTGACTGGTGTTGTTTTCTGCCAGGAACTTCCTGTAAAGGTTTTTCATCGTGTCTTCAAGGAATTGTTTTTGCATTTTAATTTTCTTCTTTGTTATTGTTTGCTTTTTCCACGCCGTCATCCAACTCACATCATCTGTTGTGAAGAATGCCTTCACCTTGTTCACCAGATTTATCAGTGTACCTGTAGTAAGTTTGTCTGGTGGAGTTATTACTCATTCTCACACAGTCCTGCGTCTCTTTGAAAAGCCTAGTGCTTTCTCAGACCACCTCTGCAGCCTGTATTTCTTGACTATCTTCCTGACAACAACCTCAGCAACATTTTTTTTCCTTTTTCATTTCTGGCATTCTTGTACTTCCTCCTAATGTCACAAATTAGGGCCTCATGGTGCAGTGAAGTCTTCCTCACCTTGCTGTTCACAGTACAATTCTTCAGCAACTGACGGACTTAGGACCTGGGAGAGTATTTATTGTTGTTTGCTTGCTGGAGTCTTTTCTTGTATTTTTCTTTCTGATTCTTCTGATGTTTGAGTTTCCTTTTAAGTTCTTCTATTTCTTTGCACAGTTTGTCTCTTGTTTTTCTGGATGCTTTCTTGCCTGCTGAATGACAAAGATGAAACCATACAGTACATTGAAGCGGAATCATCAGTTTTATAGGTTAGTAATTACATTAGCAGACATAGCAATAACGTATACACGAGGACACTAGGGCGCAATAATTGACCATCATGGCTTAGCATGTGTGTGTGTGTCGGGGTTGGGGGGCTGGTCTGGCTTGCACTGCATCTTGAATCTCACTGTCAGGAGTATGTGGAGGGGTTAGAAAGGTCGGCCCACTGTTTTCAATCTCAGCTTCCCTTCTCTGTCTTTTTGCCTTCTGCCACTCCTTCCACTTACGTCTCTGAGCGCTCTTACTCAGGTCATTAATTGATTTCTTTTCCCTGCTTCTGTATCTCTTTTCTACGGAGGCCCTCAAGGAACATGGGAGAAAAAAAATCAAAAATGGGAGAAAAAAAATAAAACTGATGATGGATTTTTTTTTTATATGTATATAATGATGGGGATTTTTTTTTGCTAACAGTTTGAGAGATCTCGAAAAAGAAGATTGAAATGATGTAGCAGCTGAGGTGGGGGACTCAAGTCACGTGACTTGACTCAAGTCAGACTCGAGTTCCAAATTTGAGGACTTGAGACTTGCTTGACGAACACTAATAAAAGACTTGCTTGTGACTTGGTCTTCATGACTTGAGACTTGACTTAGACTTGACACAGATGACTGGAAAGGACTTGACTTTTTTATTGATGTAAATATTTGCATTTTTTAAAGTTAGATTACGTTAGAAATTATGTTTTTTTTTAGACATGATTGGCTGATTTGACAGTGTAATGCACGCAGCACGCTATAAAAATATAAAAATCAGTATCACGTTATAACATGATAGGTTTCACATTATAGCGTGGTTAGTTTCATGTTATAACGTGATAAGTTGGTCTCGGGTGGAGGGGGCAGAAGTGTGTATTCAGACCATTGATTCAGACTGGATCAGGTGGTGGGGGGTGAGGTGGGTTGCTGGACCTGTGTCTATATGTGCTGAATGTAACCATCAGAATTTAACTTTCTATTCATCTGATTACTCGGCTGGACGTGGGAGTGGTCTCCCACTGAGACAGAAGGAGCTATTTGGAAAGAATAGCAAGTGGATGAGGGCCTGGGTTGTGTTGAGGCACATGGCCTATGGACACTTTACAATCAAGGACATTTCTTGGAAAAAATAGTTACTCATGTTTTGCAACTTAAAAGAAAGAGAAGGAAAGAAAGACATCATTTAAAGATATGGTGTAAAGTATGTAAGTGTCTGTTGTACATAGTTCAATCATTTTCAGGCTGATTATCTTGTGTTTTACATAAATACTGGTTGTTTTAAGAGGAGTTTATGTTGGAGAGAAAGTTTTTCTACTGTTGCCACTAGAGAAGTTTTTTTTTTTTATCAAGTCTAAAGTAAATTTTTGTTAATAGTCAATTGTCTATAGCCTTCTTTTTTAATTACATAAACATGATTAGAGATATATCTTTTTGATGTGAAAGATTATTTACACTGTTTTTAGTTGGTTTAGTTTTGGTGGTCATTTGTTTTTGTCCACTATAGGAAAGGACATCAATGTTGTATTAAAGACATGGAGATAGAATAAAGTTTTTTTTTCTGTTCCATATTTGTTTTCATGTTTTGTCTGCTTTACATCATGTGTAATATTTGCATTACTTAATCTAGATTGCATGTGTGTATGTCTTCCAACATTTCAGTGCCCCGATAATGTTCGTGCCAGTAACACTCATTTAGTGCAGCTTTTGTCTCTATGAGCTTTCAAACACATTCTCTATGAATTCAGTTACATTTGATTTAGATTTGACCCATGAAACATCCTACTAGTTTTTAAAATACATTCATATTTACAATTCATGCTGGTATGCTTAAAGTCAATGTCATTCTGATGGTATGTTTTTTTTTTTTTTTAAATTGAGACATCCATTTTGGTGGTTTATTACATAATGCACCAAATTCTTACATTTCCTTGATAAAAAAGTGCAACACCTGCATTTTGTTATTACTGATGCAATATGTAAGAACGTATTACATAATGCAGCAAAGCTTATTACATACTGTGTTCAAGAATTTTATTACAAAACATGGCAGATTATTACAAAATGTAGCGTTATTACATAATGAATTGAAAATTTATTACATTGTTACACGATGGGGCATTATTACATAATGGGTGCTACACAGCCTAAAAAAAGAGAAGTGAGGAATATTGATTTTGTTAACATTATAAATTTATCCTAAAGTCAATATTTTCCAGGGTAGATTATCCAATTTTTGTATGACTTGACTCGTGACTTGCTTGATTTCTAGCATAACCTTGCGAAACAGATGGATACACCCATTTCCTTGTTTTTCACTGGCATATCCATCTTGCAAAGCTCCCATCTGAACCGTTTGGGCCCAGTTAGAACGTGACAGGACCAAACAGGGACGAGGGGCAGTACTTTCAGGCGCAGCAGAGTCTTGACGTTAACAAGCAGCAGCAAGAGCTGGTGCAGTTATGGAGGAAGAGATTAGCGTGGATGCTGCTAAAGCGCCAGTTTTATCGGAACTTGATGAAATTTCTTTGTTAAAAGAAGAACAAAGAAAAGCAGTGAGTTGTTTTCTTTTCAAAAACGACAGAAGTCGAGTATTTACATGTCTATAGTCACCATGTTTCGCCATGTTCCTCAGTAGCTGCGCACGTGCAGCTCCATAGCGGCTACGTCACGTGTTTTGTTGCTCTGATTGGCCTGTGGAGATGTGACAGACAGAATGTTCACCCAATCATCCTCCGAGTTTTTTCAAAGCCTCTGCCTTTTCTCAAATGTTTTCTGTTGAAGCTTTCCCAGATGGATGTGTGAAACAAATCCATCTGGCGTGTCAGGTTACTTCTAGCAGGGACTCGACTTGACTTGCTTGATTCTAACCACAGTGACTTGGGACTTGCTTGAAACTTACTCCCACCTCTGTGTAGCAGTAACTACTTCCAAGTCAAACCAACCAAAACAAGAGAGGGCAAGCATCCATGGGGGAGATTCATTGAACTTTACTTCAAAATTGGCCTGAAATATAAAGACATTAAATCCGTGCTTAGTAGCAGGCATGCTTTTCGTATTAGCGAAAGGCATGTGAAGAGATTTTTGGGTGAAATGTGACTCTCTCGTTGTAACACTCGGATCTGGCAGACCTGGTCAAATTCATCAGCAACCAGTTGTAATCCTCCGGACAGCTGCATGGGTACAGATGGGCGTGTGCCAAATGTTGTGTAGGCATTAAGCCATGTGACCTTCCTTGAAAAGCCACCAATGTTCCCATTGATTCATATTCCATATGGTTCAGTTTATCATTTGAGTCCAAGAGCCAGATGAAGTTAGCTCCCTTTGCAAAGTAGTTCCGTCTTCTTAATCGTCTCACTTGTCTTAATGAATGCCTTCTTTGATCCATCTCTATCAAACCCATTCGGAAATTTTCTTCACTTGCACATATTTACAGGGAAAGACTTGTCTCAAAATTATGCACGAATATACATCAACAATTTACACGTTTTTCAGATCCACAAATATATTCATGATTTATACGTGTATTTTAATTTTGTGTGTGCATTTATAATGACTTATCATTTGTAAATCTTCAATTCTGCTTGTGAATTGTTGAAAGTTCATTTGTGGATCACATTTATTTTTGAGACAAACATCACACAGTTTTATCACGTTTATTGATTAATTGCATTCATTTAAATAGACGAGCAAATTTACCTAAAACTCGATCTAACATTAATAAAATGCTTCATTATAGAATGCATCGGCTACAACTAACAGTAGCGAGGCCACCAACAACAGTTACAGGACATGCAAAGAGTAGTAAGCTAGCTATGACCCTGTCTGTAGGGCAACGTTAGCTACATGTCAGAAAACTAGGAGTGAGATAAGACTGGGCCCTTCTGTAAAGTGGGCTCGGTGTGAAAGAACAGTATATACATATCTTTGTATTCTGTTTTATACTCAGGATGCATTTTTGCACCATAGTAGCTTGACCCATTTGAACATCAAGTTTAAGCATCAAGTGTTGTAAATATCCTCTCTCTTCAGATCCACCCTACCGCCGGCCGGGGTTTCGTCACCATGGGCATGCAATGCCTTTTTAGAAAGCTTAAATTCCCCACAATCTGACTGAAATAATGAATTGATTTATGTACTAATTTGGATTAATTTTTTCTACAATAATTTTCACTATCATAACAGAAAATGGTGGAGAGTATGGCTGAGTCCTTATTGGCTACGATAAAAAGGACACCATCGCTCAGCCTGACGCCCTCGAACCTTCCTGGGCCGCAGAGCTGCTACATGACTTCTACCACCACCACCACCACGCCCACCCCTACCTACTCTGACCTGATTCCTAGTGTGAACAAGGCTGTTAAGAGATAAGGGAGAAGAAGAAACTAGCAAACTTAAGAAATGGCCATCCGGTATGAACAATTATATTCCTGACTAGTTATTATTTGAATTACAGGCTCATCAATATTTCAATGGCAATTTTTCTTTTCTTCTATTTTGTAGGCAGTTTTCTAAGCCATTCCCTGAGGTGAGGAGAGGAAGAGGCAGGCTTTGCCCTGCCCCCCAGTCTGTTCCTGTCAAGTACATTGACTTGTTAGTATATGTTCTGCCAGGACCCACAGATGTGACTCCAAGTCCCAGGAGCATGAGTTATCCCATGCAGGCCTGGGAAAAAGATGGTTGTCAATACCAGAGGACAGCAACCATGCAGAAGTCTTGTTTTGATCTTAAAAATTTCTAAAAAATAATCGTGACGTTTTTGTAGGCCTAATCATTTTAGAAATGTTGATGCTTTTCAATGCATTTCAGGAAATGCCATTTACTTAGTAATTTTGATTTTATTTCAGATAATGTCACTGATGGAGGAGAAGTTTGTGAAACTCTGTCCCCTTGAATCAAGGTGGATGTTTTACAAGAGTACAGGTACAGTTTAAAGCAGTGGTTCCCAAAGTAGGGGTCGGGACCCCCTGGGGGGTGGGGGTCAGGAGAGGCCTTCCAAGAAATAAAGAGTAGTTTTAAATAATGCATTTTGCACATTACTGTACAAATACATGTGTAAAATTGGTTAAATTAAAAATAAAGACATGGTCATTTGTTGAGATTTATACTGAAATCAAAGCGATGTTTAAAAAGTCCTTCACATGACGATTCTTGAATGTGCATGGCTGTGTTCAACTATGCCACAACCGATCTTTGGGACATTTGGGGTCCCTGGCAGTGGCAGCTAGTGTATTTTTTTTTTTCGGGGGGCTACAACAAAATCCCAATTTGATATGTTATGTCTGTAAGGTACATAAAAAGATGTTACTACACCAAGAGTTCAGTTATATTAAAATGCCTTTTTTACATCTGCATTTGTTTGGTTGGTGAAAAAATATTAAAACAGGATGGTTATAATAACGGTCATCATCAGCCACAAGTAACTAACTCTTATAACAGTCAACTGTAATTTTTAACTTATCACATATTATCAACTCAATACATGTCAAAATTATGTTAAAGAGCTGAATGAATGTTTAATTTAAATAGAAAAATTTACAGAAGGCATAAGGTGCAACTAGTCATTGATTCAATAGTGACTGGTTGAGCAAAAAATATATATACCAGACCTGAATGCAGCAAAAACGCTTAAACCCACAAAACTGTTATTTATTGATTTACTTACTTACTAATATTAGTCACAGCTTTGTTTCTTCATCCTGACATCTGGCCAGTCAGGTCCAAGCTCTTCTTTGTCCTCCTCTCAAAACGCTTTATTCCAAAACACTCCACTGAGTTTTCTTATTGTATTTCACTGTCTTCCTGGCATCTCTTGATGAGCTAAACAATGAACACAGACGCAATACCGAGCAGAAAGCCAGTATTTACCGCTACGGTGCATGACTTCCTCTGTGTGTCTCAAATTACGAAGCGTATCCCTCTGCTGCCACCTGTTGGTGTCTGGCGAGTGGTTAGTGATAATCCCTTCAGTTCGCTGTCATCTTATCTCTTGTACTGAAGAGAAGCGAGTGCGCACGCGCAGCCTTTAAACGGCAGTGAATGGAGGGCTCCAGGTGCAGGAGAGCTGCGCCTCAGAGAGGAAATAAGTGAACAGAAAGTAAAGGCAAACGCTTAGAACCTTCGTAATCTACTGATTTATTGCACATTATACATTCAAATCTCTTAATAAATCATCTTTATGCAGTGCATTATAGAGTTTATCTGCATTCATATGAATTTATTGATATTTAAAGTAAATGTTTAAAAAAATATTCAATAAACTTAAGATCTGTCCTCTCTTTGTGTAGAGTCATGGGGGGGCGGCGCCCTAGTGCCCCCTATTGACCAGCCGCCACTGGTCCCTGGTCTTTGTCACCATTGTTTTGGGGGTCGCTGGCAGAAAAGTTTGAAAATCCCTGGTTTAAAGATCCTAAAAGAAGATTCATATTTTGTTTATGTGTGCACTGATGTTTCACTCTTGTGCGTACTGCAGGCTTCACTGTTAAAGACTTGTGTGACATTGTTTTCAGATGTGTTAAAAATTTATCTTTTTTTTTAATCTTTGGAGATATAGCTGAGAAAAATTGATACAAGGAAGCCAGAGTGCGAGGGGAGAGGCAGAGTCTAAATACGTACATTGTCAGACTTCAGTAGAAAATGGGGAAAGATTGTAACAGTATTAGTAGTAACCCCTGAGCAGTCCATAATAAAATGAAGGAGGTAGTGTCATAATGGTTTCGACCAGGGGTCTGCAACCTGCGGCTCTTTGACTCCTTTGCAGTGGCACCCTGTAGCTTTGAAAAACAAGTATTGAAATAAAGAACTTTTATTTTTCTTACAGAGGGTATTGATGATTAACGACACTGACACTAAATAAAACCATGATTTCACATTTTGTTGAACTAAATATGCATCACATCTTGCAATAACGTCTGCCACCTCTCTACTTCACCTCCTACAACATCAACAGCCCACCAACTTTCCTTGCACCTGTGGCTAACCTCAAGTTTTACACCCCTGGTAAGATAACTAAATCAACAAAAAGACAACTCTGGAAGAAAATAGAGATTTTAATTCTGTGTGGATGGATTCATTTACAGCCAAGGTGCCGGCTTTATATACATGCTTGATATGTGGCAAGAAAGTAGCAAACAACATAAAGAATGAATTGAGTGACATTATAAATATATGTTATCAAATTCAAGTATTCTTTTGTAGTTTTACAATTTCATAAATTTAAAAAACTTCTTGTTTAGGTAAATATTACCTCCACTAAGGAGGTTATGTGATCGGCAGGGTTTGTTTGTTGGCAACATAACTCAAAAAGTCATGAACAGATTTTGATGACATTTTCAGGAAATGTCAGAAATGGCATAAGGAAGAACTGATTAGATTTTGGGAGTGATCCAGATCACCGTCTGGATCCAGGAATTTTTGAAAGGATTCTTTACTACTGGGAGATAGGACTAATGGCAGAGGTCTGCGCTTTCTGAGTGCTTTTCTAGATATTAATACTGTCCAATTGGTTACACTCTGTTTTTTCCCAGAGACACAGTCTGGTATTTTGAAAGTTTGCCAAATGCTAATGCAGTTGTCCTTCCACCTCATACAGTATGCAGTCAACTCACCAGAGTGGGCTTAGGTAATACACATTTATTTATGACTGAATGATTTTTTGCTGTATATAGTACATTTGACTTCATCTAACATTAGCTAATGTATTATTAATTGCAGTTCTGTATCTTTAAATGCCATTTATTTGGTTAGTTAAATTACTAACACTGCAGAGCTATGTCTTAGTCAACATGTACCACAAAGTCACAGGATTTCAATGTAATAGTCTTGCACCTGCTGTTAGCTGGACTTGCCCTTTTTCACTTGGTAAAGCAAATTCTTAAAAAAAAATAAAATAAAAAAATAAATCAGTGTTAGCCACGAGGAAGCCTTTGTGCAGATAAAACAAGTATTGACGTGTGGAAAAAACATAACAAATTCAACATGGTATGTTGTTCCTGGCCTCTTAAGACACAATAAGCCTGGATCAGAGTCAAAAGCTGGTTAAAATAAAATATTTATTCAGTGTATTAATGTCATTTTGATATTTTACAGTTATGTTTTTTTCCCCAAGGATTCTGCAGCGTGATTTGACAGGGGAGGAGTCACAAGGAAGTTAAATACAGCTTTCCTGGACTCTCCAAGAGTTTAATAATTACATCTGCCAAAGCTTTCCCTCAGTCAGCCTTAATGTCATTGGATTTCACTTGGCAAGAGCTGATAAATCAAAGATTCTGACAAAAATTGAGGTGAGTTTTTGTTTCCCTTTTGGATAACACTTATTCTGAATAATATAACATTTCTAACAGTTACTAATCAGGTGCTTTGGTTTGTCCATCAAGATCAGAGAAACCTCTCCACCAGCTAGAGTTGAGATGGTTTTACTGATTCAGGCATCATCATCAACTCTGCAGGGGGCCACAACCACTGCATCATCGACAGCCATCAGCCATACTGCTGCCCCCTCAGCCATGTATGCCGGTCCATCCCAAACACCTGCCGCCTCAGCCATGTATGCCGGTCCATCCCAAACACCTGCCGCCTCAGCCATGTACGCTGGTCCATCCCAAACACCTGCCCCCTCAGCCATGTATGCCGGTCCATCCCAAACACCTGACCCCTCAGCCATGTATGCCGGTCCATCCCAAACACCTGACCCATCAGCCATGTACGCCGGTCCATCCCAAACACCTGACCCATCAACCATCAGACCTTTGGGCTCACCTGCTGCCCCCTCAGCCATGTATGCCGGTCCATCCCAAACACCTGCCGCCTCAGCCATGTACGCTGGTCCATCCCAAACACCTGCCCCCTCAGCCATGTATGCCGGTCCATCCCAAACACCTGCCGCCTCAGCCATGTACGCCGGTCCATCCCAAACACCTGCCCCCTCAGCCATGTATGCCAGTCCATCCCAAACACCTGCCCCCTCAGCCATGTATGCCAGTCCATCCCAAACACCTGCCCCCTCAGCCATGTATGCCGGTCCATCCCAAACACCTGACCCCTCAGCCATGTATGCCGGTCCATCCCAAACACCTGACCCATCAGCCATCAGACCTTTGGGCTCACCTGCTGCCCCCTCAGCCATGTATGCCGGTCCATCCCAAACACCTGCCGCCTCAGCCATGTACGCTGGTCCATCCCAAACACCTGCCCCCTCAGCCATGTATGCCGGTCCATCCCAAACACCTGACCCCTCAGCCATGTATGCCGGTCCATCCCAAACACCTGACCCATCAGCCATGTACGCCGGTCCATCCCAAACACCTGCCCCCTCAGCCATGTATGCCAGTCCATCCCAAACACCTGCCCCCTCAGCCATGTATGCCGGTCCATCCCAAACACCTGACCCATCAGCCATGTATGCCGGTCCATCCCAAACACCTGACCCATCAGCCATCAGACCTTCGGGCTCACCTGCTGCCCCCTCAGCCATGTATGCCGGTCCATCCCAAACACCTGACCCATCAGCCATGTATGCCAGTCCATCCCAAACACCTGACCCATCAGACCTTTGGGCTCACCTGCTGACCCCTCAGCCATGTACGTAGGTCCATCCCAAACACCTGTCCCATCACCCATCAGACCTTCTGCACTCAAAAAAATGAAGTAGAGGAATTTTTAACCTTAATATTTTTTATTCTCAGATAGCTGAAAATATTTGCTTTTGTTGGGGTTAAATATTATTTTTCAATAAAGTAAATGTAAATTTGTCACATGTTCTCCTTAAAATAAATGTATGTGTTTGGTTGACATAAAGTATTCTAAAGTAAGTTATCTCAAAGAGGGCTGAAATACTTCTAAAAATCAGTTGGTGGCAGTAATGCTGAACAGAAACCCATCAAATGCCAAAGAGGAACATGACGACTGCACAAGTGCACAGCTGCTCGATAGTAATTCACCTTCCCTCTCAAATTTTGGTGGACTATCTATTCTTGAGCAGAGCTTAAAAGGGTAAGTAAGCTTCTCTAGATATGCATATCTTTGCATTTGTTTGTGTTTTTTTTGTAAGTTTCTTGATAAACAATTACACAATGATTTTGGAATGTTTTAAGGCTTAAAACATGCTACCTTAAAATTTAAGCTTGTATTGCATTGACTTACATGGAACAACTTGAACCCTGCATGTTCTTAAAAATTGTTTCCACTGTGAAACACCTCCGTTTATATGGGGTTAGGTTTCTCAAAAACAATGTAAATGATAGGGTATGTTGAAGATGAAGTGTCAGAGGCGCATCAGTATGCACATTTGCAAAGGGAACAATAAGGGCTATGTTTTCCACACTTGTATAAAATTGAATATACTTCATGGTGATGTCGTTTTCAATGGTGCTTCATGGTACTTAGAAAAATAGTTATTCTCTGAGCATTTGAAGTCACTGCTCGTACATTCCTATCGTCTTCCTGTTTATTCTTCATAATAAAAGCTCAGGGTTGAAAAACCAACGCAGGAGTTTTATTTTGAAACGGACCGGAAGTGGTAATCCCAGCCACCAGTTTTTGAGCGACTAGTTTGGTCAATCCAGCAGTTAGCTAAACACGAAAAATTAAGCCCACGCTATGGTCAAAGCAACAGTGACTTACCAAAGTCTTTTCGCCCTGAATTGCAAAATTGCTAAATTATAATTGCACTGATTCTTTTTATTCGTGTATGCACATGTAGCTGAAAGAACAGAATTTGCATGTACCTTACTCAACTCGAATGATTGGCTATTAGAAAATCTCCGTCAACGGAAGAAAATAGGAAAAAAAAAAGTCTTTATCAACTTAGATGAACTCTATTGGTATTGTCTGCCAGTGAATAAAATCTTGTCGTGTAGCCATAACATGTTAAGAGGAAGACCTTTATAAAACGTCTCATATTCTTCGACATGTTCAAGGTGTTGAGCACCTGTAGTACATTCTGGAACAATGAAATACATTGCCCCAACCAATGTTTCCGCTAGATTTTTTTGTCCCCGGTCAAAATGACCGGCAGTCCTCAAGAATTTTGGCCATTATGAACAACTACCAGACATTTGCTTTAACATTATTTTGCTGCATTAACAGCAGCAAAATGCATAAATCTGATATTCTTTGATACATTGATATACAAGTCTGCGCTAAACAGGAGAGAGGACATGTTTTTATTTCCAGACCTGACCCAAAACCGAGACAATAGAAACCAAGCCAACAGTAAACCTGAGTAATTATTACCCCATTATTAAAAACTGGTAGACACGTGATTAGACAGTAGAAACGACTGCACAAAGACTGTCTTATTTTGTTTTTTTTGTGTAAGTGGTTTAAAGTCTCAAAATAAAGGCTGCGCGCTTTTCCTGACACACGCAGTCTGATCCACAATATACGCCCACGTTAGACTCATAAACAACAGTTAGCTTCACATTAGCACCGTTAGCCTGTTAGCTCATTGGCCGCTAAGTTCTTTGTAGCTTACATAAGCAAAATACAATCCTCCACCGACAACAACGAAGCATCCAAACACAACAAAAGTGCTCTCTTAACTGGACACTGCGTTACAACTCTATATTTCAAATGAAATATAAGTCTTACCGTCAGTTACTAATATCAGTCCCCATGATGATATCACTGTAACCTCCAATAAAGCAGTAAATCCAACCATCCTGGTTTATTTAGACTAGTCCCGAAAAGATAAAAGCAGCAAAGCAGATAGTCCGGTCCAAACCTCCTCTCACTGATGGCTTATCCAAGACTACTTCTGCTAATTAGCCAGCATAGGTCTCTCTCTCTCTGCTGCTGCATCGGTGTTTCAGATGCTCAGCTGTACCGTTCCCTTTGATTCAGCCTCTTTATTACTCACAGCGATGACATACTCAAAATCCCTCCATACCGCTGATGATATTAAGCCTTTAGTTAACCAGGAAAACCTCACTTAGATTAAAATTCTGCTTTATGCGAAAGCTCTGGTCAAACTTTCCCTGCAGAGCATGGACTGTTGCAGAGTCTCCAGCAGTAATGAGCAGACGCAGTAGAGAGATAGATTCGCTTTGACGTCATCGTGCATAAATAATTAGCCATGTGCTTGCCGTCTGAGGAGATAAACAACCCCAGCACCACAGGACAGTAGATGTAGTTAGATTAGGCAACTTTTAGTTTATATTAATGCATTCTCACAACATATCTTCTAGGTTAAACAAAATATAATATGCAAGTATTCAGTATTTACTTATCTGGTCATTTGCATGTTTTCTGCCAGACATTTTGACCGGTTATATTTTTATCTGACAGACTTCCGCCCTTTTTACCGGTCAATTACCGGTAATTACCTGCTAACGGAAACTCAGGCCCCAACATGTTCGGACCTGGCACATTCTGTCGAGTCCAATATGCATGTTCTTTAGTTTTAACTTACTCTTTAATCTACTCTTTAAATAAAACATGAGTAAAGTAAGATACAAAATGAGATAATTTACAATCCATATCATTTTTGCTTCAATTCAAGCAGGAGAGGAGAGATGTGGCCGTTGCAGGTACTAAGCGAGTGAAACAAATGTTTGTGTGTCCGTCAGTTAATGAGGACCTATGTGACAAGCATCAACGAGCCAACGATACCTTGGCCGAGCTTAGGCAGACAAATGTCTGTAAGATGTCAAAATATGAATAGCGTTTAAGGACGAAGACTTAACCTCGAAAAGATGAATAAGAAGTTGTTCTAAGTCTGTCACTCTTCTGTGATATTATTGCCAGAGGTCGTAGCAAAAGCACTGGTACACTGTGATCCCACTATATTATAGGATCCCACTATAACTTAAAATTATTTCACTCAACACAGATCAGCATTCTGTTGTAATCTGTATAATCAGGACATTTTTATGTATGTTTAAATGTAACTTTTTTCAGATTAGATCATATAATCCTAGATAATTGTTCATGATTGAGTGCCATGGAGTATGTTAAAATTAAAATGCTGCAATAATTTGAACCAACCAAGCACACAAGCAACATTTCAAGCTCATCAATCTACTCCTGCTAAAGTGTTTTAACTTCTAAATTCAGAAACACTACTTCTGCAATTGTACGTACAAAAAAAGTTATTCATTTCGTTTACTGATGGCTAGGGGTGTGACGAGACTCTTGTCTCACAAGACGAGACGAGACAAGATTTGGGCCAACGAGACACGAGACTTTACACTGTTTTTTTTTTTTTTTTAAATTTTGGAAAAAAAATAGATGGGTGGATATGTCCTTTATACAACTGAAAGTCATAATTGCAAAGCATTCAGGTCTATTCAGAAATGTTTAAACTAACTTCTCTTGTGTTGAATAGGCTATCAATGCTTACACATGGTTTATCTTGTCTAACTCTGACTCAAACTGTGCATTTAAATGCTCTTCAAATCAAACCTTTCATTTTAACAGTCTACCAAATTTTTATTTTACTACACTATACACTCAATGCCACAATTACAATAATTATGATAAAAGCATTTAAATTATTTTGAAAGTACTTTAAACACTGTTTACAACAGACTGAGATATAAAGAGCTGCATCAGGAAAATCAAACATTTCTCATTCTATTTAAGGACATACATATTTAAAACACTCAAAATAAATATTCCTGTCAACACATTTGCTGTAATGTAGAGAAATAGATGATTTGATCGTTTTTGTGCGCTTTTTGTTCATATGAGCTTTGACAGTGTTGGACATGACGCGCAGATGAGTGTGTGTTAATGTGTGTGCGTTGGTGAGCGAGTGTGTCTCTGCTCTGCCTGTCAGACAACAAGCAGGGCGCGTTTAAACTGGGCTACAACTGTGATTTTTGGAGCTAACAATGAACTCTATGGCGCTGAAAGAGAGTTCGTTTCGCTTAGTTTACTGCTGAAGTATACAACCGCCTGTTGTGCTGCTTATGTTAATCTTCTGATTGATGATACGTGCAGCCAACAGCTGGGTGTGACTGGCAGACAATGAGATGAGAAGGAGACATGACGAAGAAGCGCAGCAACAAAGTTACAAACTCACAGATACCGGCACTACGATTGAGTCTGCGCACAAACATGAACTAATGCAACGCTATATTCTCCTTATGGAGACTGCACAGCAGCAACATTTCACCATTTTGGACTGTTATGATGAACTTACTATGCATAAGCCGTTTCGCAAATACCGCCATCTTGGAGATTGCGCATTGCATTGTGGGTATGCACTGAAGCACTCTGGGATTGAAAGCGTCCAAGCACCGTCTTCGCAACGTGCGTACACAATGGAGTCTCCCAGTTATTTGGAATAACGTCCTTGTTTGTATTGATAACGATGGGTGGATCCAATCGATGTGCTGTGTACGGATGTAGCAATGATCGCTGATATAAATCCAAGTAAGTTTGACTGCATATGTCTGTAGAATTATTTTTAAATGTTCTCATCTTTAAGTGACTTCCTCTCTCTTAGGTGGGTGTGTTTAAACAAACGATTAACATTTTATTTTGATTTTGTTTACATTTATCATTGCTATTTTCGTTATATTAATACTTCAATCAGTTTACTAGTAGTTTCAGTCACATTACAGTAAATACATGTACCGTAAATTACATAATGTATGTTCTGTCTGTCCGCGCTTATGAATTGGGTTCATGGGAGCACAATGGAAATAAGCCAAGGGCTCTTGTGTTATCCTTTTTGCAATGTTTCTTTGGAAACTGCAACTGTACTGTTAATCTGAATTTGCAAAATAAAAACCTCCAGCTCCATAAATCCATTTGTTTGCGACAGCACCGTTTCATTTCTGCAAAACAAAACTAAAACGAATAGTGCATATAATATTAGGTGTATTCGTTTTTAGTTTGTTTTTTTTAATCATAATAGGGAGTACTTGTCAGGGTCAACATGTAATAAGTTCATAATCTGTATTACAATAAAAACACGACTCAGTAATGCTATTCCAATATCAATAAACGTGGATATGTTAATATGCCTCCTCATGTTGACACATATTTGACTTAAGCTAACTGACTGATTAAACCATGCTGCGTTCATGTACACACATAATTTCAGTTAGTTGTTTAATTGTTGTTTAATTTATTGTTATATGTTCATGTTTTAATGTCATTACTTGAGTCTCATACCTTAAAATGGAGGTTAATTGAATGTTCACCAGATATATACATGAGCTAAACTATGCTATTTGTGTGCATTAAATATGTATTGTGATATTTTAGGTGGATAATCAAAGATCATGTTCCTGAGTTCAAGTTCCACTTTTGCCCTCCCAAATGGCGCTCTCTGTGGGTGAAGCTCATCAACAGAAAAGACCTACCCAAGATGACTGATCACACCAGAATCTGCAGCAATCATTTTGTACTGGGCAAACCAATTGGAATACAGCCCCACCCATCCCTGTACATGAAGGGGTATTCAGACAAGGATAGCCACAGTGACAACGTTGAGATTCAAAGAATCATTAGCAGCTGGTCTCCGGATAATGATGAAAGCACATATCTGACTACAAGGCATGGGAAGGTAGGTTTTAAATCTAAGCAGACCATAGGCTACCTCTACTTTTTGATGACATGTTGTTGATGTTCTTAGTTATTTTGTCATTTGTTGTTTCTGTTTTATATTGACCTGCAAGTATGAGGATCCAAGAAAAATTAATTTGACCCTTAGCAATGTTTTTGTTGTGAAGTTTTTTTAAGGTGTGATAGTAAAGTCTTTCTGATTATAAAGGTGAAGAGAAAGAGTGCCGAGGACGTTCCCACAAAAAAGAGAAGAACAGGCCTCGAGGATGAAGCTTCCAGTCAGTCCCCAGGACCCAGTGAGGAAGCCACCAGTCAAACTCCAGTCTGCCCAGGGTCAGGTGACCACAGCTACAGTGATCATCAAGACACTGTACCAGGTGTTGGACTTGAGTATGCTTCACAGCCATTAACATGCCAGTCACCATACAAATCGTCACCATACAAATCATCATCATACAGCACCTCTGACCTGCGGGAGCAACACAATTACTGTTTCAAGCCAGCAAGTGCCTGCACATGTTCCTGTCTTTGTGAAAAGTGCCAGATGAAATCAAAGCATGTTGTGCAGGAGAGGGATGGGATCTTATCTGACAGTGACATTCAGGAAGAACTGTTGCATGAGAGAGATGACTTTGAGAGATTGTTATCACGTGAGAAACAGTCATTTCCAGTACTTTATGATATTTCTGCCATCAAGCATTCAGATGAACTGATGCGTCTGCACACAGGCTTAGAAAACTATGCCATCTTCCAGTGGATGTTTAATGAGGTGCGGTCAAAACTGCCCTCAATACATTATTTCAAAGGTGCACAGTCTCAAAACGCAAAGAGGTACCAGATTGTTGCAGAAAAAAAGCCAGGGCCGCAGAGAAAATTGTCCCATGAGAATGAACTTTTGTTAACTTTGATGAAACTGAAGCTCAATTTGTCTGTGAAGTTTCTTGCCTATCTTTTTAAAATCTGCACCAGTGTTGTATCTCCGATTATTTCTACATGGCTGGCTCTGCTTGCAAAAGAATTACGGCCACTTCTCTATTGGCCTACACAAGAGCAGATACACCTGTACTACCCTGAGTGCTTCAAAAAGTATAAGTATGTGCGTGCCATCATAGACTGCACTGAGATACCCATACAGAGGCCTTCACTGGCAAAAGCCAATAGCCAGATATACTCACAATACAAGGGAAGACCTACTGCTAAGGTTTTGGTGGCATGTACACCAGCAGGAACGGTGTCTTTTGTATCAAAATCTGCAGGGGGATGCATGAGCGACAAGGAAATTGTCAAGAGGTCAGGTATCATTGACATGCTAGAGAGGGGTGATATCCTGCTTGCAGACAGAGGATTCAACATCCAAGAGCTACTTCTAGACAAAGGAGTGACCCTTGTAATCCCTCCATTTTTGAAATCCAAAAAGCAGTTTTCAGATGCTGACAACAGGAGAACCAAACAAGTTGCTAATGCTTGAATTCACATTGAACATGTTATTGGCAGGATTAAGGATTTTGACATCATGAAATCTGAACTCCCATTAGACATGTTTGATATCTTTGATGACATTGTTGTTGTTGTGGCAGCACTTATAAACTTGCAGCCATCCATAATTCCACTGAAGTGTCACTGAGATATTGGACTCAAGTACAAATTTAACTAAGCAACCTTGTACCTTGAACTTGTAGTTGGGTAATATTTCCCTAAGAGTATCTATACTTTGAAGCAATTACTGGACTTGAGTACTTAATCCACCACTGTCAATACTGTAACAAAACAGGAATATTTTGTAGCCACCCTTTTAGTGTTTTGTCTGTACATACAATGTATTTGTAAAGAAAAACTAATAACCTTACTTGCAGACTGCAGTATTCTTAAAGAACATTTATTATATAAATCTGAAAACATTGACACATGAAGTGAATGTATTGTAAACAAACAATGAAAGTGCCGTAGAGCATTGTGCATTTTTGGTTAACAAAAAAATTTGTGCATTTGTAGTGCAAAATAAAAGCAAACAAAACAGGTATTATGTGTTTTCCTTTTTTCACAAATCATGTGTTTCTTCAAGTGTTGTACAATGAAATTGTTTTAGTGCATTAAACAGTACACAGTATGCATAGGCTGGAGGAATGTTCACATTTCAGTTATTCAGTTCACTTAACCAGGGTTTCTCTAAGTGGTTGCCATGACACCAGTGCAGGGGTGCCAGAGAATACTTAACCAATATCAAACTTGAATTAATGTTCTAACAGTTCACATTTTGCACAAAACCAATTGGTCACCTTTTTTTGGAGGAAGGCCTCCTGACCACCTAACCCTACACATGTCCAATGTGACCACTCCTTGCAAGAGTAACAAATACTCATTTCTTCCATTGTGTGTGGGTCACCCACACATTCCTTTGTGCACACAACACAAGGACACTCCACAGCTGATGAGGTGGGTGTAACCACGTTTCCTGCACTGGATGGTGGCAGCTCATCGCTTGTGGAACTTTGGTGAGCCTCTGGACCAGATGAACCGGCTGTCCCCCTTTCTTCACCTTTCTCCATTGAGCTCTTCAACACCCCTTCCAGTAACTCTGGTTGAATCGCAGACTGGAAGAAAATTGTTGACTTTGCAATTCTCTCCTCCACTAGCAAGGGGTCGAAGCAGATTTCCTCTGTGTGGTATCTGTTGTATGGGGAAGCAGTTTGAAGAAAGAAGTACCCCACGTCTGCATCGGTGACCAGCATCTGTAGTTGCACTTGGAAGTAGTAGGGATGTGTTGCCTTCAGCTTCATTTCACCTGTTTGTAGGGAACAGCAATATCTCAAATTACTTTTTTATATGTCACCCATTTGATAGACAATATTGCTATATAAGCAAGTTAATTCTAATCAACTCTTAAGGGATGCTGCTTCCCACAGAATGAGTTAAACATTTTATTTTTTTGGATATTCTATATTCAATCATATCATTGTAGCTATAGAAGAAACTACTGGACCAAACCTGTTGGTGTGATATGAAGGCAAGAATCTGGTTGTCCAGCAAACTTTGGGATACTGAGAGCTCGATGTTTGAAGGGGTTCTTCACCTCAAGGGGACGGGTGCCACAACACTTGCAAGTTACAAGTGCATCTGGTGATGCAGCCATTATGGGCAGCTGGCCGTACAGAATAAGTTCACAGGGGGCTGTTTTCATGCCCTTATGCTTACGTCGGTTCAGCTTCTCAAAGTTGAGCACAGCATATTTTTCATTATAATTGCCCCAATGAATAGCTGGTGAGTGAGCTGGTGGCACATAGTTCATAATTTCTTCCAGCAAAGCAGTATTCCTACTGTTTACTACCCCATGGTTCACTTTTTTAAACACTTCATGTGCTTTGCTGGCTGTAACACGCCCTACTCTGTAGTCACGCCATCCATCTGAATTACTCTGGTCTATTGTGTGCTGACACACGGCTGAAACATCATCTTGGTCCAACTGCTGTACAGCTGCCTCAAAGAACTGATCTTTGGAAGAGCAGTGTGTAGCTGCTAGGGATGGGAGTGTAGGGGGCAGTGCAACATTCGCTTGCTGTAGTGGATCTTCAGGGGCCTCCTCCCATTGTGCTACACCACAGTCCCTCAGGTCAGGTAATGCATGTGCTGGATCAGGGGCAGCGGGCAGGAACATGAGAATCCCATCACTTCCATTTGTAGCTTCTTGGAGCCCCTGGAGGTCCATGTCATGGATGGATTTTTTGGTTCTGTGACGTAGAGCTCGAGGGTCAAACTGGAACCTCCGGGTATGACACACTTTCTCCTCAATGACACAGTTTCCTGAAAGTATAAGTACAAATGAGTAAAAATTAAAAACTGGTCTTAGGTGACATGATTTGGCAGGCTGAGGTGAATAGGACTTTGTGGCTTCACAGATGCAAGAGTAAAAACAAGACAGGAGACTTGTAGCTCAGTGGACAGTAATATGAAATGGACTTACTACATAATGTTTGGGTTTGTAATACAGTGAGTTATTAGCATACATTTGTAGCAGCATGTCACATCCATAGAAGGGAATAACAGAATATAATAAATCACAGAAAAGGACAGCCAGCTACTCCAAATAATTGATAATTTCAATTATTAAATGTACACAAAACATCACCTTTAACTTTCTGAATATGGATGTCTTCAAGGAACTCTGCACTGTGTGGCTTTTTGGATGGCGCATGCCACTTTTGCCTCTGTTGAGTCACTGTTGTGTTTTCCCCCCTCGCCACTCTTTCGATCACTGTATGGCAAAGGGATGCCACATGCTTGCATGTGCCATGTAACCTTTGTATTATGAAAGGACATGAGAAAAACAATGGATGAGTGTGTTGGTCAAAACATTTTCAAACTGCAAATAAAATGAAGAAAGGGTGTTTGTCTTACTACAAGTCCAAGGAATAAACTCACACTAGGTGCGTCGGCCAAACAAAATGTCAAGATGAAAACAGGAAATAAAAAAAACGAAAATGTGGTTTTAATAAGAATGATATTTTCTTGAAATGAACGTGATATTGTTTGTCAAATCAATATAGGCCTACCCTGCAGGACAGGAGCAGAAGGCATCCACCAACAATGCTTTTGTCTTGTGCACAATCACCCAGCATTTATAGGGTGCCAGAGAGGTGTTGGTTTCTCTGATCACTGTGGCTCTCAGGAAACAATATGTCACGTTTTCCCCAATGCCATGGTATTGCACATTATTGACATGGGCTGACATGTGAAGGGACTTTCCGTCCCTCAAAGCCTCGGCACCACCAGTTAAAATGCCAATTGCTCGGTTTTCTATAAGAGAAAACACATAAGCCTATTTAGCTGGCATCATTACTAAATGTATACATAGCATAGTTAAATGTATAGCCTTATAGTACATGTCAAGATGTCATGCAAATTGCCAGAGCAGATAAACAAGACAGCCAACAAGTGTTAAAAAAAGATTAGAAAAATATACTTATTGATTGCTTATTTTTGTCAAAGTATGTTTCTATACCACTCTGTAACAGATGTGGATAACTCGATGTGCTGTCTTCCCAACCATCTCGGAGGATATCGGGATCAGGTAGGCAGATTATGCCCCCATCTAAAATTAATTTGGACAGCCTCTGGTTCGCGATTTCTTCATTATATTCTTCTGGTGTAGCCTTTGGTTGAAGATTTAACAAACGTGCTGCACGACAGCGGGCAACTAAATCTTTTTTTAATGCATTTGACACTACAATATCACGTTCTGATAAATAATGTTTTAATTGACTCACAGTCATATTACTAAAGTGATCTTCTGTGTCCATTGTGGTCGTCTGTCGGAGATCGGAGAGTGTACAGCATGGTGGAGAGACGGTGTTTGGACGCTTTCAATCCCAGAGTGCTTCAGTGCATACCCACAATGCAATGCGCAATCTCCAAGATGGCGGTATTTGCGAAACAGCTTATCGGCGGATCATGTGCGGCCCCAGGAAGCGGAGGAGGGGTGGGGAGACAGTCACGGGTCAGCTCCGTTTCTTCTTTAGCTCTACCACCAACATTTTTAAAGTGTCCAAGGCATCTTTGTGATCTGTAATTACTTCCAGTTAGGTATTGTTTTCTGTGAGGAGAGCTGCTGCTCCAAGTGTCTGCACAATATTGATCTCGCGAGATCAATATTGATCACACACAAACACACACACACCCACACACACACCCTCATTGAATATGAAACGCTTCTACTTTATTACGGTCTCTGGAGCGCTTTATTGTGTTCATTGTTGTTTATTGCATTTTGATATATTCTTTACTTTAAAAAGTTTTCTATTTTCCTCAAAAGCCCCTCCTTGTGTGTGTTTTACGCTAGCTTAAGAAAAGTTAATTGTTACAACCTGAAATGACAAAACTTGTGCCGGATGGCCGGGTTATTAGGTTTCCACACACTAGGGACTCCTTGAATGAGACCAAACAGAGCTTCTTTGCTGTAGCTCATTGAAGTGTTTATTGGTTTCACCCACCAAACACCTCTAATTCTGTAAGGTTGAATTTCATTTTGCACGTTTGGTTCTCGTGCTGCAAACCATGAAACACGCAAAACCCTCATTTAAATAGGCGTGTCTCCAGCACCTTTGCACCTCTTGTCATTTGTGCATTCACTCTTAGTAAATCACCCGCAAACCACGGTCCAACCCCATACGTAAAATTCTAGATTGCGCACGCAAATCAGTACACGCAAATTGGGATCTTAGTAGATCTGGCCCTTAGTGTGGTGATTTACTGCACAATAAATCTGTCTCTAGGACAAGGACAGTACTGCACATTCACTTTGTCATGTGGGTTTTACCATCATAAGGTGTAACATTTTTATCATACAGAGGAATGAAATTTGTATGAAAAGTGAAATTTCCCAGCACATACAAATACAAAAATGCTTCGCTAGACCAGGCTTGTTAAAATGAGGGTACCCTTTAAGACTATTCAAATTTCCACAGACAGTTTTTTTTCTCTACAGCCTTTTATTTCTCATGGATTTTCTCATGGGGCGCAGCACTTCCTGCTTAAAGCACAGCTGGAAAAAGAACAGCTTTTGCAGAACAATATTTCTTTTTCCAATATTTCAGACTGCTGCAACACTCGTGATGACGGCTGTCTGCAACCAAAGTGCGCATGTGCATTTTTTTGAAAGTGTCATTTTTCCTCTTTACACAGAAACAAGAGCATTTCGAAAACGTTTCACTCTGGAGGTGTTTCCCAATGTTCTGTATTAATTGCACAAAACGCCGTTCTCGTGCAAACCGACAGCCCAGGCGCTACATAAGTCTTCTCACCTGAAAACATCATGTAAACAGGGCCTCAAAGTTGATGGCTGTATGTCTATTTTGACAGATTAAGTGAACAAAACATTTCATATGTGATGATAAATGCAGTTTCCAGTTTTTATTACTAAATTATCACTAGGATTTGATCATTTTCTCTGGTCAAGATTTGACTGCTGTTCTATGAATTTTTTAAAATTTCCTGTATCGTTGCTATTTAAGCACAGACTAGTGACTGTGGCTGGAGAAAAGATTGGCTTCCATTTGGAATGACCAGCAGACATTAAGCCTCTCACAAAACTCTAAAATGATTTTCTGCCATTCACTAGCCTGTTTGAAACGCAGCGATGCCATTGTTATAGTGAGTTTCTTTCTTTTTCTTTCTCTTCCATTTTGAGCAAACTATATCAAAAGAGGTGGAAGACTTGTTTGAATAGTTGTGTAACCCCAATTTCTACATTCTGATTCCACATTCTTAAAAGTGCATGAGTCCCCATAGAGCAGTTGGATTGAAACAAGAGGTGGGTCAAAGTACAATATAAATCCAAGGCTCCTGATAGTAAAACTCCTCACGATATCAGTGATTCACTGTGAGTCATGGCCCAATTAAAGAAGAAAAGTTAAAATTTGAGGTGGAAAACCACACAATTCAATATGAAACTACATATCATTTATAAAAAATATAAAGCTTTTAATTGCCTGACTCTCTCACCCATCGTTACAGCAAAAAGTTTAAAATAATGTTGAAAAGGAGCACAGGTCAAACATGGAAAGGCAACATAACGTGTTCTTTACAAACTATGCCCATGTGAACTTACAGTTTTCCAGTAATCTTGTGCTTGCTCTCTTGCCTGAACTGGTCAGGGCTGAGCATTACTGCACAGTGCCTCAGATTTTAGACCAGTAGGTGAGGTTTCTCCCTGTCAGTCAAGGCAAAGTGCTGCGCTCTAAGTAAGCAACACAGGGAAATTGGGGAATATGGGGAAATATGTGGAAATTGGGGCTGAGTCTGCCTTTGCAAATTTGATATCCTTTTCATATGTTAAAAGAAATTTAGGGTATGACATGTGGGCATTTGCTCACCTAATGCTCCTTATATGAAAATTTCTCCCTTTTAGAATGAGAGCATTGAAAAAAAGAGGCCCTTTGCATCTTTCTTAAAAAAGACTCAAAAGCCCTCTTCAAGGAATACATGGTAGGTATACAACATATTTTTCCCAACACTATTTTTCAGTTGCTTTTCTTTTTCTGTGCAATAGTGAGAATGGAAACAGTTTGGGAAATTAAATTTACATAATTTGCCTTGTGTAATTTATTTTCATTTTTCCCGCCCTCAAATACATCTCAACTTTTCAACATGTCTTATATTGTATATACTCTTAAACAAAAATGTAGGAGGCATTGTGTCTGGTTGCAGTGTTTACTGTAAGTAAATGTTGATGAAACAAAACACACAGTTAAGGAAGTTACTTTGGCAGTGCTGTCGTGCTGAATTTTATAAGATGGTATACATCTCTTTTAGATGTGCTTATGAGTATCAATGAAGCTTGAATAATATTTTAAGTGAAAAACTTTTTGGAAAAAGTATCTTTTCAGAATGGTGAAAATTTTGTTCATGGGTTCATAGTAGGGGTGTAACGGTACAGAAAAATTTAGGTTTGGTGCGTACCTCGGTTTTGAAGTCACGGTTTGGTACGTTTTCGGTACAGTGATTGAAGCGGATATATAAAACTTCATTTTAATTTTTTTAATCAAATTGTATTAAAATAAATAAGCTAAGTAAATTACATTTAGATTATGAATAATGTTGCGACCTCCCTCCAAAAGTTCTTCAATGATTAAAAATATTAATAAATAAATAAATACATTTTTTATTAACTAGGTTATTTTCATTGATATATTGACATTTTTATACCCATTCTTCAAACACTAAAATTTCCCAGCCATGATTTCATCCTGAGTCTTTCCCTTGTTTTATGATTGTTGCTCCACCTGTAAAACATGCCAGGACAGCTTGTTGTAGAGAGACAGCAAGACGGTATCGACAGACATACGTGTTTTTTTTTTTTCTGAAGTCACGTGATCACACGAGGTCATAGGCAGGTCGGCAGGTGTGTGGTCTCCAGTGATCTGACAGTCTGGCTGAGTCGTCTAGTGTGTGCCTTCAGAGGATTAAAGATGAAAAATCTTTGGAAATTGTCCTGAAGTCTGTGGTCTCCCACACTTTAAAAATCGTTCCAGATTTAAAAAATTGTCCAATGTGTGGCCGGCCTTAGTTAAACTTCTAGTGTACTGTTTTGTTGTCTTTAAGTCTTTGTGTGCTTCTTGTGAAGTGTTCCATGTTTCCTGTTTTATTTTGTTTCCTTCCCTTGTGTGTGTTTCCAGTTTTTCTTCCTGCCCCAGTTTCCCTCCACTGTGATTATCCCCTTACTAGTTTCACCTGAGTCTCGTACCCACACCTGCCTCTCCTTGTGTAATCACTCTGTGTGTTTAGGTTCTGTGTTTCTCTCTGTCCTTTGTCAGCTCATCAGATGTCTTCCTCGTGTTACTCCCTGTGCTTCTCCTTGTGCCTCCTGTGTTTTTGCCTTTTGTTGGACTTTGTTTAAGTTTTGTTCAGTAGATTTTTTCCATTGTGCTACCTTAGTTTAGTTTTTCCTTCTGTTTGGACTCGAGTCATTTTTTTGGATTTTGCCTTCTTTTGTTTGGATTAAATATCTTTTGAGTTATTTCATTTGGGTCCTTCTTTTGAGTTTTTTTTTCCAAACCTTGACAGGTACATTTTGTTGTACTTTTAAGACTGAAGTAAACAGTAATCTTATGTAAGATAGAACTATTAAAATAACAATTTTCAAATTTTAAAAGCTAGCCAAATAAATAACATAAACAGTAACTCTGTTGTCAATCACCAGGGCCCCGTTCCTCGTACATGGTTCAAATAATCAGAGCTAATGTCCTTTTAGTCTGATTCAATTAACGTGATGATGGAAGGATGGCAAAAAAACGCAATCCTACCCAAAGTCTGAGTGACAGTAAGTACACGCCTGCGCCAGGTAGTATTGGCAATGTATGGCCCTATCAGCTGTTGCAAATAAATAATGCCTTGGGGACTGAAACACTAATGCTCATACAAAAAATCATCAGAAAATGATAAAGGATCTTGGCGTTCTCGGATCAGTCTTCCCCTATGAAATGCGGCACAGATTATTATTGCTCCTATCTACTTGGTCTCTCAGGAAAGGAGCTTCCTCTTCTTTTTCTTTTGGGGTGTGTCTCTTAAGATCCAGCTTCTTGAAATAAACCTGCCCTAGAGCAGGTTTAAGCTTATTGACGGAACAAGCCTGACATGATGTCAGGTTATCCTGAAATTATCCAGCTAACTGAGTTAGCCAGGTATGAGGAACGGGGTCCAGGAGGCAAGTTTGGACCCTGAATTGTGGTTAAATGCTGGGACTCCTGAGGTAAACTTTAAATGAAAACAGATCTGTCTTTTTGTTATATTTGGTTATTCTCTTTTTTAAAAATAACCATTATTTCGACAATATAAATTCATTCAAAGTTGGTACTGTCTAGGTCTATTACAGAAGGGCATGCATTGAACCAATGAACAGGTATTTTATCAGGTTGCAAACAGGAACTAAGTGTGACATCTTACACTCATGACCAGTCACCTATTACACACAGCATTATACCAGAATTCATCAGTAGATTGATTCTTCTGTAATATTAGTGTTGTGTCGGTGTAATGGTAGGACTCAGGATGTGGAGACGATGGAGCAGATTTAACAGATTTATTGTGCAGGTAAGTGACAAAGGGAGGGGGGATCTCAGGAGTCCAAGAGAAAGTGAGAGTGTGCTGGAGCTGGCTGCGGTGATCAGGGCAGGAGGCACTGGAAAGAAGAGGGAGAGGCACGTTAACCACAAGAAGCAAAATACAAGCACTGGAAATTACTCAAAAAGGTTCTTCAAAAAGAGCACTGGAAACTTCTCTGGGAGATCTCGAGAGAAGGAGCCTGGAGCTGACGTTTACCGTAAGGTAAGGTTGGCAAGACTCAGGCGCTGAAGAGAGCTGCAGCAGGTCCTAAATAGTGATCCTCAATGAGTGATTCGCTGCAGGTGTGCGCTCTCCACAGCACCAGGGGGGGAGGGGTGAATGCCTCAGGGAAAGCAAAGAAAGTTAGCAGCCAGAAACAGCCTCCGGAACCGGAAGCTAACCAAAATAAGATAATAAAACGACAAAAAACACCACAGTACCCCCCTCTCAACGGACGCCTCCTGGCGTCCTACCAGGCTTGTCCGGGTGGTCCCTGTAGAAATCTCGTAATAAGCTGTCGTCCAAAATCAGTCTCCTGGAGATCCAGGAACGTTCCTCCGGACCATACCCTTCCCAGTCCACCAGGAATTGGTAGCCCCGGCCTCGTGGCCGAACATCCAGGATCTTGGAGACAGTAAAGGCAGGGTGGTCATCGATGATCGGGGGTGGAGGCGACGGTTGGAGGGCTCAGGTCACTGGTGGATACAGGTTTCAATAATGACACATGGAATGTGGGGTGGATCTTCATCGACTCGGGGAGTTTGAGCTGTACAGCAGAGGGGTTTATGATCTTGGTGATCTCGAACGGTCCAACAAAGCGCGGGGTCAATTTCCTGGATTCGGTCTGCAGAGGTAGGTCCTTAGAAGAGAGCCAAACCTTCTGGCCCAGATGGTATTCGGGGGCAGGCGTGCGGTGTGCGTCAGCCAATCTTCGGTTACGCTCCGTCGTGCGTGAGAGCGCAGCCTTGGCTGTCCGTCACACCTCTCTGACGCGTTGAAGATGTTGCTGCAAAGATGGTAGGGACACGGAGACCTCTTGTTCAGGAAACAGGGGGGGCTGGTAACCGAGGCAACACATGAAAGCAGACATGCCGGTAGCAGAGCAGGTGAGAGAGTTGTGAGCATATTCAATCCATGGTAGGTGAGAGCTCCAGGAGGTGGGGTGATGAGCAGCAACACAACGGAGAGCAGCTTCGAGGCTCTGATTGGCTCTCTCCGACTGGCCGTTGCTCTGCGGGTGGTAACCAGACGAGAGACTGACCGTGGCACCCAGCTCACTGCAGAACTCCTTCCACACACGAGAAACAAACTGTGGTCCGCGGTCCGAGACAATGTCACAGGGAATGCCATGAAGTTTGAAGACATGAAGGACGAGAAGGTGAGCGGTCTCCAGGGCAGAAGGGAGCTTGGGAGTGGGGCGTGAGTGTACGCCCTTGGAAAACCGATCCACTACAGTGAGTATGACAGTGTTCCCATCAGAGGGCGGTAGGCCGGTGGACGAAATCCAAGGCAATATGTGACCAAGGACGACCAGGAGTGGAAAGGGGGTGCAGCAAACCAGCTGGGGGTTGATGGGAGGATTTTCCTCGGGCGCAGATGGAGCAAGCAGCCCCGAACTCCCGGGTGTCCTTCGTCATACCAGGCCACCAGAAGCTTTGCTGGAGGAAACTGAGGTTCTCTGAAAACCGGGTGGCATGTAAGTTTGGGCGTGGGCCCACTGGAGCACTGGAGAGCGGGAACCGAGTCCGAACGTAAAGGCGCCCGGGGACCGGTACCGGGATCCGGCTGGAGTCTCTGGGCATCCTTCACCGTCTGTATGACGTCCCAGGTGGCAGCTCCGACGATGCAGGACGGGGGAAGGATGAAGTCGGGCTCGCGGTCTTCACGAGAGGGAGAGTCCACACGAGATAGGGCGTCCGGTTTTGTGTTCCGGGATCCTGGTCTGTAGGAGAGGGTGAAGTGGAAGCGGCTGAGGAAAAGGGCCCACCGAGCCTGACGAGGGTTCAGCCTGCGCGCTGTGCGCAGGTAGGCGAGGTTCTTGTGGTCCGTCCATATTATGAAAGGGTGCTGCGTGCCCTCCAGCCAGTGCCTCCACTCCTGTAGTGCCCACACCACAGCCAGCAACTCTCTATTCCCGACGTCATAGTTTCTCTCAGAAGGGGACAGCCGACGAGAAAAGAAAGCACACGGGTGAAGCCTCTGGGTCTTGGGGTCTCTTTGAGAAAGCACCGCCCCAGCTCCGGTCTCAGAGGCGTCCACCTCAACCACGAAGTGGAGGGATGAGTCAGGGTGCTTGAGGACGGGGGCAGAGGTGAACAGAGTCTTTAGGCGGGAGAAAGCCTCAGCAGCCTCTGGGGACCACCGATAGGGGGAGCTGGAGGAGGTGAGTCTAGTGAGGGGAGCAGCCACCCTACTATAATCCCTAATGAATCTCCTATAAAAATTAGCAAACCCTAGGAATCTCTGGAGCTCTTTGCGGGTGCTGGGGATGGGCCACTCAGTGACCGCCCGGATTTTAGCCGGGTCAGGCTGTAACTGTCCTTGGGCGATGATAAACCCTAGAAAACTCACTGAAGGGGTGTGAAATTCACACTTCTCAGGCTTGACAAATAACTTGTTCTCTAGTAATCTCTGAAGTACTAGCCTGACATGTTGTTGATGCTCCTGGAGAGAACGAGAGTAGATCAGAATGTCGTCTAGATAGACAAACACGAACCGGTTTAACATGTCCCTGAGCACATCGTTAATGAGGGCCTGAAAAACTGCGGGGGCGTTAGTGAGTCCAAAGGGCATGACTAGGTACTCGAAGTGACCAATGGGGGTCTTAAAGGCAGTTTTCCATTCGTCCCCCTCCTTAATCCTGATGAGGTGATACGCGTTTCTAAGATCTAACTTAGAAAACACTTGGGCGGAGCAGAGAGGCTCAAAGGAGGGGTCGATCAAAGGGAGAGAGTATTTATTCTTGACGGTGATGTCATTAAGGCCTCTGAAGTCGATACAGGGACGCAGAGTGGAGTCCTTCTTTTTAACAAAAAAGAATCCAGCCCCGAGTGGGGACGAGGAGGGGCGAATGAGACCTGTAGCCAGGGAATCATGAATGTACGTCTCCATGGCCGATTTCTCAGGGGCGGAGAGGTTATAGAGGCGACTGCTAGGCAGGGATGCACCGGGGAGTAAATCAATCGCACAGTCGTAAGGACGATGCGGGGGAAGAGAGACGGCTAACTCCTTGCTAAAGACCTGTGCTAAGTCATGGTACTCGGGGGGAACATTGGACAGATCGGGGGGAGCAGGAGCGACAGGGGAGCGACTAACTGAGGGGATAGCAGACCGGAGGCAGTCGGAGTGACAATGGACGCTCCAGTTGGTAATGGTAGCGGTTTTCCAATTGATCTGAGGGTTATGTAACTGAAGCCAGGGGAGACCTAACACAATGGGAGCATGAGGAGAAGGGATAACAAAAAGTTGGATACTCTCACGGTGATTACCAGAAATAATGAGGGTTATTGGAACAGTCCGGTGAGTAACTCTGGCAATGAGTCGGCCGTCTAAGGCGGTGACGTTCTTGGGAGCAGACAGGGGTTCTAGGGGGAGTTGGAGCTGTTGAACTAGGCTGTCCTGAATGAAATTATCATCTGCTCCTGAATCAACTAGTGCTTGTATGGGGACGGAATCGCGCCCCCAAAGGACACTGGAGGGAACAGCTATGCGCAGGGGAGGGCTAGAGGAAGAGGAGGTCTGGCTCACACGAGTGCCCTCGGTCACGGGTGAGCCTTCTTCTTTTGGCGTCTGGGGACAATTGGCAAGAAAATGGCCCGCTTGACCACAATAAATGCATAATCTAAGATTAAAACGCCTTTGGCGTTCACTAGGGGTTAACCTGGCGCGACCTAACTGCATGGGCTCGTCTTCAGGGGTAGTGGAAAACTCACTGGGAGGTCTCAGTCTTACAGGAGAGGGAGAAGTGGCGTGACCAGAAGGGGGTGCTACAGGACGGGGCCTGAATGACCTGTGCTGACTCCTTTCCCTCTGCCTTTCCCTCAAGCGATTGTCAATGCGAATGGCTAAAGATATAAGACCCTCGAGGGAGTCGGGCTCATCCCGAGAGGCTAGTTCGTCTTTAAGTTCTTCTGAAAGGCTTCTCAAAAACACACCCTTAAGTTCCACCTCCCCCCACCCGCTCTCTGAAGCAGCAATGCGAAAATCAATAGAAAAATCTGCCACAGACTTAGAACCCTGGGAGAGGGAAAATAAGCGTTTAGCTGATTCTTGGCCCTGAAGGGGATGGTCAAAGATGCGACATAATTCACTAGAAAAGTCAGAATAAGAGGCTAACACTGGGGATTCACTATGCCACACTGCAGTGGCCCAGCGGGAGGCCTTCCCGCGTAACAAGTTCATAACGAAAGCAATCTTAGCTCTGTCAGTGGGGTAACTCAAGGGTTGCTGGTCAAACACTAGGGAACAACGTAACAAAAAACCTCTAGCGCTACCAATCTCTCCTGAAAAGAAATCTGGGTGAGGGACTTGAGGCTCTCTAAAGTGGGGGAGGGGAGGTGAAGGTGAAGGATCTACTGAGGGTGGCTGATTGTTAACAGGTGGAGGCTCTGGTGAAGGGTGGTGAGGCTGAGTGGCTGAGAGTAACTGTTCTGAGATGTTGGAGACCTGGGAGTTGAGGGTTTGTAGAGATTGCATGATACCTTTGAGAATGGATTCGTGCTGGCCGAGACGTTGTCCTTGGTGAGTGATTGCTGTTTTCAGGGTGTCCGAGTCCGCTGAGTCCATTTCTGGCCTGAGTCTTCTGTTGTGTTGGTGTAATGGTAGGACTCAGGATGCGGAGACGATGGAGCAGATTTAACAGATTTATTGTGCAGGTAAGTGACAAAGGGAGGGGGGATCTCAGGAGTCCAAGAGAAAGTGAGAGTGTGCTGGAGCTGGCTGCGGTGATCAGGGCAGGAGGCACTGGAAAGAAGAGGGAGAGGCACGTTAACCACAAGAAGCAAAATACAAGCACTGGAAATTACTCAAAAAGGTTCTTCAAAAAAAGAGCACTGGAAACTTCTCTGGGAGATCTCGAGAGAAGGAGCCTGGAGCTGACGTTTACCGTAAGGTAAGGTTGGCAAGACTCAGGCGCTGAAGAGAGCTGCAGCAGGTCCTAAATAGTGATCCTCAATGAGTGATTCGCTGCAGGTGTGCGCTCTCCACAGCACCAGGGGGGGAGGGGTGCATGCCTCAGGGAAAGCAAAGAAAGTTAGCAGCCAGAAACAGCCTCCGGAACCGGAAGCTAACCAAAATAAGATAATAAAACGACAAAAAACACCACAATTAGTATTGTTTAAACAACTTTGAGGTTTTGAATGGCTTGACAATTTAATATTGACACTTGGAATACAATACGTCAATTTTTTTTAAGACATCTATAAGTGAATATATCATTGATACTAAGGGTGAGGAAGACGATGGCTTTTTGGGAGTTCCTTTTAGACAGTATTTTGTTAAAAATTGTTTATTTTAACATCCTACAAATGGTCATCAGTTTTTCAAGAAATTCCCAGCATCACCATCCACAAAGTGAGCAACCCTTTTAAAACAGTGATTTTCTCCATTAGGGAGGTTATTTGATCTGCAGGGTTTGTTAGTTTGTTAGCAACATAACTCAAAAATTTATGGACGGATTTTCAGGAAATTTTCAGGAAATGTCAGAAATGGCATAAGGAAGAACTGATTCGATTTTGGGAGTGATTCGGATTACCGTCTGGATCCAGGAATTTTTGAAAGGATTCTGTACTATTGGGAGATGAGGCTAATGGCGGAGGTCTGCGCTCTCCGAGTTCTTTTCTGGTTCTGAAAACACTGCTTTGTTTGTCCTGGTTAAAGACCCAAAAAGTACAAGGAAATAAGCAAATTTCCACAATGAAAGAACAATTTAAAGCCTTTTGTGTCACTGTTGTTAGAAAAACTAAATCCATCTAATATCCCATCCATGCTTTAATCTGCATTAAAGTAATCAAGGAGCTAGCAGAAAGCACCTCTAAAACTTTCCAGCCTTTGAAGGGTTAAATTTTGTTTGGGTGGAGTTGATAAAGGAGAGCCAATAGAATGAATCCTTTTCCTGCTTCCTCATTAGCATTTAGTGCCACTAGTAGTAGTAGTGAACATTTTGATTTTACTTGCAGTACTAGTAGACTGTTTTCTGTTTACTAGTACCACTAGTAATCATCTTTAGCTTTACTAGTACTACTAGTAGACCAAAACACGTCTACTAGTAGTACTAGTGAACATTTTTAACTCCACTAGTAGTACTAGTGACACTTTACTAGTAATGTCTACTCGTGCACTAGTAGACCAAAATTGAGAACTCCGTTAATCTGTCAACAACCTCCCGCGGCACCAGAACATGCTGTGACACGATTTCAAGGAATACTATTTCCTGTGTGCAGGTAAACTCCAGGTAGTCCACATCAAGGGGTGCTTGCTGGAGAGCATGTGACACCCTGTCATGCAGTCTTCTGAGGATCTTGCAAAAACAATGTGTCAAATCATTTGTTTTTGTTTTAGCTAAAATGCTTACATAAACTTGAGTGTGCACAAATGTTGGAGGATGTTGGTGAGTATGGGCTAAATGATATGTATTTGCTTTAGCACTTTAACTGTGCCATTTTATTTTGGCCCTGTTATAAAATGTGTAAATCATTAGAAAGGAATTAGTAAACCCTCAGCAACACAAAATGGCTAAATAGGGAAAAAGCTGCTATTTCTCCTATTAATACTTAACAACCAAATATTTGTGCTTATAGTGAATACCCCTTTCCCACTGGCTGAAAAACCCAATATTGAATGGTACTAAACGTGTTTTTATGGTTTGTGGAAAAGGAAATCCCGGGACTTTAATCCCGGTTCATTTGCCCCGGCCTTCGACCTGGGACTTTATTGCCAGCTTCCACCTTCAGTGGAAAGAGAAGCCGATACAAACCCGCTTATTTCAGTACCTGCGGCATGTGTGCCCTGCAGAGAGCCTGACAGTGACATGTCAGCTGTTTATGATGAGATGCACAGAGGTTCACGGAGGTTAACAGTGGTCCAGTCTTATAAAGTAACTTAAAAAAGAAAACAGTGGTTCAGTCTTTATTTTTCACTGTTCAGCTCATAAACTTCATGAAGTGCTTTTAGCATTAGCTTCATGCAGCAGCTACCTTAGCTACTCAGTAGTTTGAAAAATATACAAAAGAAAAAAAATTAAAGATTGACAAGCTCCGCATTGTTGGCCAACCACCCCCGCCCCAAACGCTGTTATGTCTCCACAGCAGTGAGAAAGGGATCTCATGCCGATAGTAAGCCGGTTCAGAAAACACGGCTAGCCAAACTAATTTAGATGGAAATCAAGTTTGAAACATACGTAACCCTTTCCTAAATTAAGGTCTAAAGTTTGCCAATGCTATTTGATATGAAGGATTTATGCATGGCTCTTAATCGTATTGCAGACCTACCCAACTGGCTCGTTGACTTATTTCCACTTCCATGTAGGCTAGATGTGCCGGGATAGCTCTCAATAGGCCTTTTTCACGCAAATATGAAGTACTTCCTGTTCAGCGGTTATTGTGCCAGACCAGTTACGCCAAAATGGACCGTCTGCATGATAAATGATTTACGACGTCTATGCTCTCAACGGAGACAGCAACACTGCCACCCAGTGGATGGAAGGGCAGCACTTTCCACACATGGGAATATGCTCCACTTTGTGTGTGTGTGTGTGTGTGTGAATCTCTTCAAAACTGCGTGATGTTTGTCTCAAAAATAAATGCCCGTGCCGGTTGATCCACAAATGCACATTCAACAATTCACAGGCAGAATTGAAGATTTACAGATGATAAGTCATGATAAATGCACATAAAATTAAAAAACACGTGTAAACATGGATATGTTTGTGGATCTGAAAAACACGTGTAAATCGTGGATATATATATTTGTGCATAATTTTGAGACAAATCTCTCCCCATAAATATTTGCTCTCTGCATTTAGCACACACCCATTTGTACCGTGCAGAGGTCCAGAGGATTGCAACTGGTTGCTGATAAATTCGCCAGAATTGCCAGATCAAGTAAGTTTTACGATGAAAGAGTCATCGCAGTGAAGTTGGATATTCGACAGACATTCTCTACAGATCTACCGACGTCTTCTCACTTTTCATACCCAGGAATGGCAACAGCAGTGCGGTTAAATCTACTCAGCACCCTCGCTGTCAACGTCGGGTGTAATTAAGGGACCGCCAATAATCTGCCGGTTGAAGTCTTCAGAATGGCAGTTTTTCTTCAATAGCTTCCGTGTGATACGACTCACTGTCAGAAATTCAACCGAAATGTTAATACTAAGTTGGAACAATAAGACACACCTAATTTTTTCCACAAAGTTGTCCTCTCTCTCTACCTGCGCCTTCAGAAACCCCAGCACTCTCCTCCCTGGCTCTCTTTCTTTGAGCCTGGCTGGCCCTGGCTTCCCCTAGAGAGGCGGCAGAGGCTGGTGGACTGACTCGGTCAGACTGGGTGCAACCACCACGGGCGGACTGATTGAGTGTTACATCCATTTCTGAATAGCACTGTCAGGTGGCAGCAGTTACACCTGCAGCCTCTATCCCTTTGCCTATCACAGCCCTGCTCTACTGTAGATACTGCACGTGTTTTGTTGTCTCTTTAGTTTAATACACAGCCTTACAAACTCTGACTGCATCAGGATGGATTTAAGTAACTTTTTCAAACAGAAGCACACACCTTATATTTATCCTTGACCATTACTTCTTAGCCAAAAGAGTCCAGAAGATGTCACAAAGTCCCTCATAAAAAGATATAACATCACCCATCATAGAGATAGCCATAACACGTCTTCATAATGTCCCTGAATGTACAAAATCATTACTCCATCTCAAACCCTCTGTGCTGATCCACGCCTGCATGTGGTCATTGGCCATTGGATCAGGGATTGGGTTTCCTCAGTCCTTTGGTAGATATAAAGTTTAAACATGTAATTATAGAAGACAAGCATTTTTTTTCTGTATTTATTTCCTGGGGTCCTCCCAGGATTAACTCAGGAAGGGGTGCATGTTCGTATCATCTGAAATTTGCAAACCAAAAAACAAAAACAAAAAAACTTTAAGAGACTTCACTAATAAATTAGAAAGTGTTTGGCTTGTGTACAAAATTCAGTGTAAGCATGGTGAGGCTTCAAATTTGCATAGGAAGATGTTCGTACCTCAGCTGTTCAGTCTAATCTTCCTAGAATTTGCCCTAAGGGTCTAGATCTGAATACCTTCACTTGGACGTACTTTGTACACATTAAAGTATCCCCTAGTGGCAACAGGAAATATGTCATCTCTGAGGTATGGCTTGTAATTTGTTGAATTTTCTTTCAAATTTGCTTTTAAAAGTTTTTAGACAATCTGTGAGTTTTTTTAGATGTTGTGGATGTCGCATCGCAGCCAATCTTGATTTTGCAAGATGCTCTGTCATGACATTTCATCGTTAAAAATGAGCTGAAAACTCGGCAAAAAATTCTCCCTGGCAAGCAAAGAGGTCTAAAGGAAGTTACTGATATTTAAATACACTGAAAAAAAACTGCAGCAAACTTTATTGGTGTGACAACAGACCAAGGTCATTATGGTTAACTAAAACTAAATAACTAAAACTACAATTCTAAAATCCTTGTAGTTAACTAAACCTAAATACAAACTAAAACTAAAAAAACACAAAACTAACAAAAAGTGTATAGTGTGCTTACAAAACTAACTAAAATGAAATAAAAATAGAGACTAGATATGTAACGGAGTGCCAGGTAAAGGACCCACAAGCAGACTCAGGACACCTGGAAAAAATCTCAATCCGTCTAATCAAAAATAAGTTTGGTACACAGGAGGTCAATCAAGATAGGCAGAGGAACAAAATACAGCAGGCAAAAATTCAGAAACGGAGGACTAGAAATTGAGTCAAAACACACTAGGATCTATCAGGAAAAAGGCTTGAAAGTTATGCACATGGGGAGTAAAACAAGACGATCTCACACAGAGGGAAGGGAGTGAATGGACTAAATACACGAGGAGAGGGAAGACTATCAGACGAAGATCACCAGGTGCAGCCACTCAGACAACAAGTGCAGGTGAAACACATGAGGATGATACGGACGCAGAGAAACAGGTAGGGATGGGCAGGAAGGAGTGATCTGGAAAAGAGACACAAGGTAAGTATACAAAATAAAACAGGAAATTACAGGACTGGGAGACATGAGGGAAAAATAACTAACTTAACCAGGGGATGTGACAAAATACCCTTAGTTTTAGTCTTTGACTCAACCATGCTAACTGGGACCTGCACTCAAGTCCGGGGTATGTAAATTTGCCTGAATTAAGTGGTTAAGACTTTGCACAATGGTAGTTTCATGTCTAGAGTACTTAAGCATGATTGTTTAACAAATAAAATGAGAAGTGAAGAGTAGCCTGTTTGAATATGTTTTAAAAATGTACGATGTTCACTCAGCCCTGACATGTACGCAAAAAACTAAAACGCTAAAACTAATAAAAACGAAACTAAAACGAAGCATTTTTGCAAAATGATAACTAAACTAAATTAACAAACCTGCAGTCAAAACTAATAAACATTAAACTGAAATTGAACACAGAAAGTGAAAAACAAAATCAAAATAAAAACTAATGAAAAATCCAGAACTGTTATCACCTTGCCACTGACCACTTAGGCACAAATCTGTGAATCAGTATCACTTATCTGCCATAGCCCCACCTACTGGTGGCATGTCTAATTTGGTTACTCTGACATTTGTGTGCTCTCACTTCATGTTTTGTGCTGGGGTAAATGACAGGCCAGAGCACCGTTTATGCAACTGCACCGTATAAAGGAATAGATTTAGCACCGGTTTCAGAAAAATCCCAACCCTATGCAGTCTTCCATTATGAATATGTGCCACAACCCTGACATCCCTGGAACAACCATATTGCACAAAGGTGCAAGAGCTTGATCTGTGCAGCTTGTAGACGTGGTTGCATTTTTTTCTCTCTCTCATTTTCTTTTGTTTGTGCAAAGGACACAATGCCATTGGTTTGCCCTTGCTTGTTGGCGTTGGTCTTCATTCATGCCCAGACACTGCTCATGGTACCACCTCTCACATGTGTCACACTATCTGAAATAAAGACAGAATCTCTTCTCAGGTATTAAATGTGCTTTAGATAATCAGTTATTGACAAGACCATGTGTAGTACTTAGTTCTGCCTACTCACCAGTAAGTGTTGATTTTTACCACAGACAATGTATACAAAGGTAGGTGTCTCAATTAAGAGGACGAGAGGCTGGTAACTTCAAATTAAGTTTACATTTATTTACAGTTATAACGTATAAAAGGAAGTCCAACTGGACCAATATGATTAGAGGCAGTCAAACAATAAAAATAAGCACAGCTACCACAGGAATGTGCTAAATTGCTTCTACAATCTCATTTGATGCAATAGTAAAAAAAACTTAGATCTTAATAGTAGATGCTCTTTAATACTTCACACTGTCCCAAAATAAGACCAGACTTGCACGGCAAAATTGGATAAATCACTACAATTACCAAACAGCAAACAAAGGGATTGTGCCGGCAGAGCAACTACACTTCTGGATTTTACTATGACTTGAGGATTGCACTTTGCTTATTAATATTGCACGTGGTCGTTCAACAATGAACTAATATTAGTAGAGTGGGAAAAGAAACAGCAACAGAAAATAACACCACAGTCCTAAAAGAAAATAAACAATGCATCAAAATACTATAGAAAAAAAATGATTCTTTTAAAGAAAGCAACTGGAAACATACCTTAAATTAATACACCAAGCACTTAATCGGCCGGTGACTAGTATTATGGTGAACCCAGCTAAAAACAACAAAAAAAAACAAGATTACAACTCTAGCCGCATGATTCAACAGCTTTCATCTGATTTGATTAAAGCCAAGAAACATTTACTGCAATCGACAGATGAAGTTTACCGTTAGTACCCATGGCTACATTAAAACAACTCATCCTATGCAGTCATTTACCAGAGAGTGCAACACTGATTTAATAAATCATATCACATGTGAAACAGCCTGCCGGTGGTAACGCTTCACAACGACATTGCAGCTGAGTGTCCGTCACTCGTTATGTTTTCTGGATACTACAAAATAAATAAACTTAATTTAATGAGTTGTCTTACATGAGCTTTTAAATTGTTTGGCCAGAGTTGCAATTAAACTATATAGATTGCTTACCGCCGGCAAATGTTTGTCAAGCATGTGCTCCTCACAGCACTTCCTCCTTTAGTGACCCACAGCAAAGGGAGAGGGAGAGCCCTGTCTACGTCACCCTTATATAGCCTCCCGCAGGGAAACAGCGACACCATATTACACATGTGTATCATAATCATTTTCAGTTCAGATTTGTATTCAACAATTTATGTTCACTGTATTACACTTTCAGATGAGTAATATAATGATCTTAAAATTAAAATAAGTATCATCAACCTTCCCAAACACAAGTTTAATAAAGCTGTTGTTGTGTAGTATAACCATTCTTATCTATGCACTGAATTATCTACTTTAACAACCTGTTATAAAACTCAATATATTAATCAGCTCCGTATTATAATTCTTTCCTTTTTTCTACATTTTAATCGTAATAAAGTGTCACTTTTTCATCCAGTTATGATTATTCTAAACAAAACAACAAACAACAGAAACGTAGTAAATGTCAGGTTTAAACATTTTCAGTTATATTTTATGCCAATAGTTGGCGCTACTGAGCCTGAACCTCCATTACAATTCTCACACAGAACGATGTATATTTGCCGATACTGGCATATACTTATTGCAGTTTTGTAATTTCCCTACTTTTCTCTCACTAGAAACAAACTTTATTTCATAAAAATATACATACATGTCCTGGGACGCCTGAGAGGAGCAGGATGCATCAGTCTCCTCAAAATCATCAACACTGCTCACATAAAAAGATGCACAGTATGTTAGATGTGTTCAGCACCTGAATTATATAGGAATGGTGCATATTTGCACATACTGATGCATTCTTGCTGCAGTCGTATATATTCCTTACTTTTCTCTTACTGAAAAACAAACCATATTTCATGAAAAGGTCCTTACATGTCCTGGGATGGATCCACTCCTTCCATTAAGTTGGCATCATGGCCACTGTTGGCAGAATCTGGACCCATCTTCTTCCCGAGCAGGAATAATCTCTGCAGCTTCGTAAACGCTGTATTTTGTTTGAAAACCTCTCAGCACAGGGGCTAAGAGAAACACTTCTGTCTGTTAGTTTTAAAAACTCAGATCTACTCTTGTTTTAACTCCCACTTCAGTGTGGAGGACGTCTTTTCAGCAACATGCTGAGCAGCTGTTTGCAGCTTTGCCAGATCTGCTCTGGGCTCTATCAGGCCAGGTCCACCTGAACCAAAACCAGCAACGACTGATCATTATTTTTTTCAGTGATGAAGAACAAATAACAACATGGACAAAGAAGTATCCTATCAATGCCAGTCATGAAAATGATAATGATGGCAATGTCCTGTGCTCGGACACACCAATGCCTAATGGCACAATATACAGAAGGATTGTAGATGTTTTTTTTTAAAGCCTGGGCCAAAATCACAGCTCTCACAGCGAGGACAATCATCAGCCTCAGAGAGTTTCTGGTCCAAGCTAAAGAGTGAGCGACAGATTTTTGCTCCTAGGTCAGGGCTCTGATCACATTACTCAGAGTGATTTTAGCCAACGCCACATGGACAGACATTTTGACCAGTCATATCTGTGGTGATTGAGGCCATACGCCTAGTGGTGACTGCTTTTTTCTAGTTTGTAAAAGGAATTCTGCTGTTATTCAAACTTGCTTATAAAAGTCTTGTAAAAACAGTCACTGCGTTGAGCTCATCAAGAGTAGGTCCCTGTAGGAACGTATTCAGAGCTGTTATCTACAGGCTCTTAGCATGCCTTGCTGGCTTGGTCAGAACTGCAATCAGTGCAATTTATCCCGGGTTCATCCTAGACTTTGAGGTGAAATTTAACCTCAGGGGAAAGTTATGGGACAGAAAAGGAAGAATCACAGCCAGGCTACATATCGGCTTTTCCCTCTATAGAGTAAATAATTTACTCTGTGAAGTGTGTCATTTGATTGGGATTACATCTCAGACCCATTGGTTGAATGTTTTTTCCAAAATTAGAAGATTTTAGGGAGAATTGATTGAGCTACTGGTGCGACATAAGCTCAGAAGAGCTTCTCCACAGTCGTGACCCATGGAGCGACAGAGATTTATACTGTTAGAAAGGTTTCATTGTTTTATCTGGGGATTTTCATAGAGTGTCAGCGACGTGTCGAGATCTGGATGTTGAATATGTTTACAGCGGTTACCAGAGGACCCAGAGGATACTGAATCAAGATGAGGCCCTTTAAGACTTCAGAGCTTCCTATGTGGCCCATACACGTGGTTCAGATACAGGCTGGATCCTCAAGAGCGACGACTCAGTAGCTGTTAGCTTCAGGCAGAGGGTCCCAGCGTGGGTGCCGGTGGCTGTTCTCAATCCAGACTCCAGAGAAGAAGAGTACGGTATGGCTGGTATGTTTGTCGTTGTCCTGCTGTGTAACCTAAGAGCGTTTTAGCTTGAGGTCATGAACTGATGGCCAGACGTTGGCCTTCAGGATTCTCTGGTAGGGGCTGCACACCTTCCAAAAAGTTCAGCTTTTACATTTACATTAATCCATGTTTCTGCAGTTACGCCATGTGTGACCATTATTATTATTATCCCCATTATTTCAGATGCATCCCTAGTGGAACAAAAAGGACTTGGGAACAATTGAAGATCAAATATAAAAACATACATAAAAGCGGCGAGTGACTTTATCTATTGGAATTTATCTATCAACTATCCCTAAATATTCTTCCTCTCCTGATTGCTCTTCTCAAGATCTGTTCACCAACCAGGATCTTCTAAGAATGGGCAGGCCATTTTCCAAGAGAACTGATTGGTCAGGAGGCGGTGCTTTTATACTCGCTGATCTTCTATCCAGAACATAACCTGCTCTGGAGCAGGTTAGCCGTTCAGCATTAGTTACCGCGGTGATTTATCCCAATAAGAAGTGAACCAGTGTTGTCGTACAGAAAATCCAGGGTTGGGGAGCAGGTGGCCTATGGTTAAAGGCGCTCCCCATGTACGTGGGCGGCCCGGGTTTGAATCCGGCCTTAGGCCCTTTACCGCATGTCTCTCCCCCACTCTTGACCCTGTTTCTGACTCTATCCACTGTCCTCCTCTATCTAATAAAGGCACAAAAATGCCCAAAAATAAATCTTTAAAAAAAAGGAAAGAAAAGAAAATCCAGGGTTAATCCTGAAGTTATCTCGATAAGAGAAAATCCAGCTTCGTCATACAGGCCTCTGGCGTAAAAATAACACAGCATTTGATAAAAAGAACACGCCAACAGTCAGACATGGTGGTGTCAGTGTGATGGTCTGGGGCTGCTTTGCTGCTTCAGGACCAGGACCACTTGCTGTGATTGATGGAACAGTGAATTCTGCTGTCTACCAGAAAATCCTGAAGGCCAACGTCCGGCCATCAGTTCATGAGCTCAAGCTCAAGCGCTCCTGGGTTATGCAGCAGGACAATGACACAAAGCATACCAGCAAGTCCACCTCTGAATGGCAAACAAAAAACAAGAAATAAAGGGACAGATAGGTTTGGATTTTTCCCCCCTTAAAAAATAAAATCGTCATTTAGAAACTGCATTTTCTATTTACTTGGGTTGTGAAATATTTAAATTGGTTTGATGATCTGAACATTTAAGTGTGATAAATATACAAAAACATCAGGAATCAGAAAGAAGGAAATACTTTTTCACAGCACTGTATGGGTTTGGGTCAATACTGCTGCTGCTTGAGATGTGAAAGGTGAGAATTTCTTCATCATTAATGCAAAGCGGAAAGCTGATAACATATTTCTTTTAATGTGAGGATGAGCATCAGCTTTGTCTTTCAGTCCATGTTTATGGAAAGATAATACTAGATAATCAGCAGCCATATGTAGATTGTGTTATTGACAGTCAGGATTAAGAGAGACGTCTGTTCAGACTGTCTAACATTAATCCACTATTTCCTCATCTCCATGTTCTCTAATGGCGCTCTGTGGAAGTAGAACCTGGACTTGTCCCCCATTGGTCCGGTTGAGTAATAATGATAAAAATAAATAAAACTAGTTAAAACTTGTAGGTGGAAACTGACACTTGTCTTTAGTGCACAGCAGAAGGAAGACTTTCTCCCTTCCAGACGGTGTTTTCATGAGCGAGTGACCACGGATTAACGCTATGACATGACCTCTGTTAGTGATCAATAGCAGCTTTAAAGATTCTGGCATGAGTGGAAATATTCATTAAGAGTTTTAGCATGATGATAACACGTGTATTTCCAGTTTTAAGAGGCTGCTTCATGGTGTAATGCACATGTAAGTTCATACTAAGGAGCAGAAGAAAGCTCTTCTATTGCTGCATTCACTTAAAAAAAAACTTCTGGTTTTTCTCCTGCAGCCTCTCAGTGATTTCACTCGAGCACTGAGGCATCAGTTCACGGTGCACATGGAGACGAACGCAGCGGGGAGTCATAAGAAAAGCCTGTGAGCACCTTGAAAATCGCTGCCTATTGAATCAGCCGATTCCTGCAGAATACAAAGAGGCTCGCTGCTCTCACCAAGCGCACACGTCTGAGTCCTTCAGACTTTTCTCCTCCAGCGTCTGCTGTGCAATCGCAGCCCTACATTTCGTGCCTTCCTTTCCACACAGAGTCTTTTTCACCAAACCTGCTTCATGCTTCGTTTCAGTGAGGGTTTTTTTCACAACTTCACTGTACAAACCTGAGCAAGTCTGTTTTACTTATTTCTGACCAAATTCTTTCTTTATGCGCATTAGGAGCCACATTCAGCCTTAAAGTCCCGGTAAACATCTATTCAGAGATTAAATAAACACATTTAGTCATTAGAAGCCATGCAGGCTGGCCACACTGATGATTTTTTAAATCTATTCTGATTTTAAGAATGTGGCAGACCTCACATGTGACTCACACATGAACTTAACCCTCATGTTGTGTTCATTTCATATTAAACAACTTTGTGTTCCCGGTCACAAATTACCGCTCTATTAAGACTCATCATGAGTTCAGTTTTTTTACACTAATTGTAGTTCCCCCATTCATTTTCTAATGACCGGTCATTTTTGACCGGTCACCAGGAGTGTAGCAAAGTTGAATTAAAAGCACAAAATTGTGTGCAAATTAATATAATTTGTTTTGTGTGTTGAAATCCTCTTTGTAGACAAAGTCATGAAATCTTAGGTCAGTCTGATCAAATGAACTACATTTGTCAGAGATAAAACTTTCAAAATTGTAAAATTTGACTGGAACACAACATGAGGGTTAAGTGACATCCCATTCTTAATCCATAGGGTTTAATATGACGTCGCTCCTCCCTTTGCAGCTATAACAGCTTCAACTCTTCTGGGAAGGCTTTCCACAAGGTTTAGGAGTGTGTTTATGGGAATTTTTGACCATTCTTCCAGAAGCGCATTTGTGAGGTCACACACTGATGTTGGACCAGAAGGCCTGGCTCTCAGTCTCCGCTCTAATTCATCCCAAAGGTGTTCTATGGGGTTGAGGTCAGGACTCTGTGCAGGCCAGTCAAGTTGATCCACACCAAACTCTCTCCTCCATGTCTTTATGGACCTTGCTTTGTGCACTGGTGCACAGTCATGTTGGAACAGGAAGGGGCCATCCCCAAACTGTTCCCACAAAGTTGGGAGCATGGAATTGTCCAGAATCTCTTGGTATGCCGAAGCATTCAGAGTTCCTTTCACTGGAACTAAGGGGCCAAGCCCAGCTCCTGGAAAACAAGCTCACACCATAATCCCCCCTCCACCAAACTTTACACTTGGCACAATGCAGTCAGACAAGTATCGTTCTCCTGGCAACAACAAAACCCAGACTCATCCATCAGATTTCCAGATGGAGAAGCCTGATTCATCACTCCAGAGAACACGTTTCCACTGCTCTAGAGTCCAGTGGCGGCGTGCTTTACACCACTGCATCTGACACTTTGCATTGCATTTGGTGATGTATGGCTTGGATGCAGCTGCTTGGCCATGGAAACCCATTCCATGAAGCTCTCTACCACTGTTTTTGAGCTAATCTGTAGGCCACATGAAGTTTGGAAGTCTGTAGGGACTGCCTCTGCAGAAAGTTGGCGACCTCTGCGCACTATGCGCCTGCGCTGACCCCGCTCCGTCATTTTACGTGGCCTACCACTTGGTGGCTGAGTTGCTATCATTCCCAGTGGCTTCCACTTTGTTATAATACCACTGACAGTTGACTGTGGAATATTTAGGAGCCAGGAAATTTCACCACTGGACTTGTTGCACAGGTGGCATCCTATCACAGTACCACGCTGGAATTCACTGAGCTCCTGAGAGTGAGCCATTCTTTAACTAATGTTTGTAGAAACAGTCTGCATGCCTAGGTGATGATTTTATACACCTGTGGACATGGAAGTGATTGGAACACCTGATTTACATTATTTGGATGGGTGAGTGAATTCCTTTTGTGATATAGTGTATCTAGTGTGTTAAGACAAATTTCACTTTACAGGGTCTTTAAAGACAACAAGGGGAATGCTTTGGAGTGGCTGAGTCAAAGTCCAGACCTGAACCCAATAGAGAACTTAAGACTGGACTTGAAAAGGGGTGTTCACACCTGATCCCTGTGTAACCTGACAGAGCTTGAGCAGTTTTTCAAAGAAGAATGTGTCACGGGTACGGGGAAAAAACTCAAAAGGGAGGACCCAAATGCAGATAAAACAAAAGGATTTAATTAACAAACAAACAAAAGAACTTACTTGAACAAACACACTGGAATCAAAATCAAAGAAACAAAACAAAATCCAAAGGAGCGCGAGGAAGCACGAGGAGTAACAAGCACTGGGAAGACATATGCAATAAACCGACACAGACACAGGGAGACACAGAGCTTATATACACAGGGAGTGATTAAAAATGGCAGACAGGTGTGGACAATCAGACACAGGTGAAACTGGTGAAGGATAATCAAAGTGGAGGGAAACTCAGGCAGGAAGCAAAACTGGAATCACACACACAAGGGAAGGCAACTACAAAATAAAACAGGAAACATGGAACCTAACACAAGAAGCACACAAGGACTGAAACCCAGACACAAGAAGCTAAACTACAGAAACATTGAAAACACAGGAGGATACAAAGAACCAAGGAGGGAAACTCAAACACAGGGAGAAAAACTGAACATGAAACACAGGGAGTAAATCTAAACATGGAATAACTAAACAAGAAGCATAGGGAATAAACTACACAAGAAACACAGGGAGTAAAACTAAACATGGAACACAGGGAATAACTTAATACAATAAAAAACTAGACACATGGAAAATAACAAAAGCCCAAAATACACAGAAACACAAAGACTATATAACACTAAAGGCTGAACAAAGGAAACACAAGGGCTACAGATAACATCTAAGAACTAAACCAAATACAAAGTCAAACTAGAAATCACAGAATACACAAAGGATAACCATAGGAAAACTCAGAACATAATAAATCAAAACCTGGATCATGACAGAGCCCCTCCCTCAAGGGACGGATTCCAGACGTCCCAAACCAAATAAAAAATTCAAAAACAGTTCAAGACCAGCAGGGTGGGTTGGAGGGGGGCCTGGAGGAGGGCCAAAGAGTCCATGTGGGCTGTCAGGGGGCAGCCCAGACAGGCACAAGAGTTCAGGTGGGCGGCCCGGAGGCGGCCCAGAGGGGCACGAGAGATCAGGTGGGCGGCTCGGAGGCGGCCCAGAGGGGCACGAGAGATCAGGTGGGCGGCCGGGGGGCAGCCCAGGAGGACACGACGATTCAGGAGGGCGACCCAGGGGCAGCCCAGAGGGACACGAGGATTCAGGAGGGCGGCCAGGGGGCAGCCCCGGAGGACACGAGGATTCAGGAGGGCGGCCAGGGGGCAGCCCCGGAGGACACGAGGATTCAGGAGGGCTGCCAGGGGGCAGCCCAGGAGGACAGTTGGGGGTCAGAACCACCGACGGGGAGCCAGGAGCCGAGGGCTCTGTCAGGACCTCCGACAGGGAGCCAGGAACAGAGGTCTGGACAGCCACAGATGAGGAATTAGGAGCTTGGGTCTGGACGGCCACCGACGAGGAACCAGAAGTCCGGGTCTGGACGGCCACAGACAAGGAACCAGGAGTCCGGGTCTGGACGGCCACAGACAAGGAACCAGGAGCTTTGGTCTGGATGGCTTCCGGCGAAGAGTCAGGATCTGGGAGCTGGACGGCCTCTGGCAGGTAGTCAGGATCTGGGGTCTGGATGGCTGCCAGCAGAGAATCAGGATCTGCGGTCTGGACGGCCTCCAGGGAAGAGTCAGGATCTGGGGTCCGGACGGCCTCCAGCGAAGAGTCAGGATCTGGGGTCCGGACGGCCTCCAGCGAAGAGTCAGGATCTGGGGTCCGGACGGCCTCCAGCGAAGAGTCAGGATCTGGGGTCCGGACGGCCTCCAGCGAAGAGTCAGGATCTGGGGTCCGGACGGCCTCCAGCGAAGAGTCAGGATCTGGGGTCCGGACGGCCTCCAGCGAAGAATCAGGATCTGGGGTCGGGACGGCCTCCAGCGAAGAATCAGGATCTGCGGTCTGGACGGCCTCCAGGGAAGAGCCAGGATCCGGGGTCCGGGTAGCCTCAGGTGATGCAGAGCCAGGAGGTGGAGGCAGAATAGCCTCCAGTGGGGTCTCTTGTAGACCAGGCAGACGGCGCTCTGCCGGGACTGGTGGCAGACGGCGCTCTGCCGGGACTGGTGGCAGACGGCGCTCTGCGGCTCTGGAGACACGTGGCTGAGGCTCTGCGGCTCTGGAGACACGTGGCTGAGGCTCTGCGGCTCTGGAGACACGTGGCTGAGGCTCTGCGGCTCTGGAGACACGTGGCTGAGGCTCTGGGGCACTGGAAGCTGGACTCTCTGGGGCACTGGAAGCTGGACTCTCTGGGGCACTGGAAGCTGGACTCTCTGGGGCACTGGAAGCTGGACTCTCTGGGGCACTGGAAGCTGGACTCTCTGGGGCACTGGAAGCTGGATGAGTCTCAGGGAGTGGTGGCTCTATCTCCGGAGAGTCAGCGAAAACTAGCAGCCAATTAGGCAGGGACAACTTGAGCTCAGGCTTTAGAGCAGCTTCTCTCTTTGCCCTTCGAAGAGCAGCTCCTCTGTACAAGGGGTGAGTCTTTTTGTCCTTCCATAGTCCATAATAAGGAACCAAAAAATCAATGAGTTCAAAAAGCTTATCACTAACCTGAGCATCTGCTGGGTCCATTACTGGTCGGTTTATTCTGTCACGGGTACGGGGAAAAAACTCAAAAGGGAGGACCCAAATGCAGATAAAACAAAAGGATTTAATTAACAAACAAACAAAAGAACTTACTTGAACAAACACACTGGAATCAAAATCAAAGAAACAAAACAAAATCCAAAGGAGCACGAGGAAGCACGAGGAGTAACAAGCACTGGGAAGACATATGCAATAAACCGACACAGACACAGGGAGACACAGAGCTTATATACACAGGGAGTGATTAAAAATGGCAGACAGGTGTGGACAATCAGACACAGGTGAAACTGGTGAAGGATAATCAAAGTGGAGGGAAACTCAGGCAGGAAGCAAAACTGGAATCACACACACAAGGGAAGGCAACTACAAAATAAAACAGGAAACATGGAACCTAACACAAGAAGCACACAAGGACTGAAACCCAGACACAAGAAGCTAAACTACAGAAACACTGAAAACACAGGAGGATACAAAGAACCAAGGAGGGAAACTCAAACACAGGGAGAAAAACTGAACATGAAACACAGGGAGTAAATCTAAACATGGAATAACTAAACAAGAAGCATAGGGAATAAACTACACAAGAAACACAGGGAGTAAAACTAAACATGGAACACAGGGAATAACTTAATACAATAAAAAACTAGACACATGGAAAATAACAAAAGCCCAAAATACACAGAAACACAAAGACTATATAACACTAAAGGCTGAACAAAGGAAACACAAGGGCTACAGATAACATCTAAGAACTAAACCAAATACAAAGTCAAACTAGAAATCACAGAATACACAAAGGATAACCATAGGAAAACTCAGAACATAATAAATCAAAACCTGGATCATGACAGAATGGGGTAAGATTGCAGAGTCCAGATGTGCAAGCCTGACTCAGCGCTGTGATTGCAGTCAAAGTTAACTCTCCTAAAGTTGAAAGACCAAAATACAGGGGGTAGATATGCATGCTGTCATTTATTTTACCTTCCACATTTGACTTAATTGACATTGTAGAAATCTGTTTTCACTTTGTCCTTGTTTTTGCTAAACCAAGACAAATTATAGTGACCATGACAGAAGAATAAAATCAATGAAAGAAGCGTTCTTTAAGTAAGCACAAAGAAAGCTGGAGGTACTGAGGCTCTAAGTGTTGCTGGAAAAATGGAGAAGCCGATGCTTACAGCTTCATAATGACACGGCTCTATGTGGCAGCATTAGCCTGTGGGTAAACTGATGGTTCTTAGATTAAACCAGCTAAGAACTGGCTTCAGCAGCCAGCCTTACAACTGGCATGGTGTGTAAGTGGTATCTGTTTATCGTTGGCGGCAGTTCACAGCTTTACAGCTTTATGGCACTACTTCACACCCCAGCTAAAGAATAGCCTGTCTCAGTAGTGTTTGATTTAATGGCTGTGGTTAAGAGACAAAGAGGAGGTAGATGGGGGGAGAGAGAGAGAGAGAGAGAGCAAGAAGCATCAACCTGACTGAAGAGTGTACGTCCCTACAGATATCATTTAACAGATTGTGGCTGCATCATTACTGATGTCATCTTTATCTCTGAATAGCAGCATGCAGTTGCAGAAACACATCAAACCTGAGTTACGTCTGCAGCCTGTATTAAAACTGTTCCTGTTCTTTGTCAGTCTTCATGTGAGTGTTACAAGTGTGGAACCTTTCAAACCTACCAGCATGTAGTTATAGTGGCTTCAGATCTGGGTTTCAAAAAAATCTCTGACTGAAAGTTTAAGAAATACAACCCCACTTCCAAAAAAGCTGGAGCAATGTGCAAAAGGTAAATCAGTGGTACTCAACCTGTGTGGCTCTTTAAAATCTAAAAAAAATACTAAATGTGACAACTTAAAGGGGAAGAATTTTGAGCAGAAATAATGAATTGAAAGTCAGATCAATCAGTGTGTTCCCCCTGTACTGTAGATGAGTAAGAGAGCAGGTTGCAGTCTGCAGACAGATGTGCTCTCATGTTCACTGTCTGATGCTAAAACTGCAGCGCCTCCTGTCTTCAGTATTTTCTGATCATAGCACTTCATGATGGTTGTTGTGATATGCGTCACCATTGACAGCCTCCACAAATGTGGATCACCTGATAAAACTCTACCAAGTAAAAACCTCAAAACACCTGCAGTCTGATGTAAGTGCTATTCATGAACTGTTGATGAACATTATGAAAAGATCAGAAACACTGAGGTGGTGTGTGACAGCAAAAACATGTTTCTGTCCTTGTGGCTCCTGAACAGGACGAGGTTCCTGGAGTTTGGGAGAGGAATGTTGTCCCATTCTTGTCTAATCTAGCTAGCTGCTCAACAGTCCTGGGTCATAGCTGCTTGATGTTTCCTATTCTGATGTTATCTATCGGTGAAAGGTCTGGACTGCAGGCAGACCAGTTCAGGTCCCCGACTCTTCTCCTGTGAAGCCATGCTGTTGTGATAGGTGTGGTATGTGGTTTAGCATCGTCTTGCTGAAATGGTCAAGGCCGTCCCTGACAGAGACGTTGTCTGGATGGGAGCATATGTGTCTCTAAAAGCTCTCTCTACTTTTCAGCATTGATAGTTCCTTTCCAGATGTTAGAGCTGCCCACGCCATAGACACTAATGCAACCCCATACCATCAGAGATGCAGGCTTTAGACCTGAGCCAGGAGAACAAGCTGGATGCTCCCTCTCCTCTTTAGTCCACAGGACACGGGGTCTGTTTTCAAAAAAGAATGTTAAATTTCGATTCATTTGACCACAGAACAGTTTTCCATTTAGCCTCAGTCCATGTTGAATGAGCTTTGGTCCAGAGAAGACAGCGGTGTTTCTGGATCCTGTTCACATATGGCTTTTTCCTCCATGATCCAGCTTTAACTGTCATTAGTGGAAGGCACAACCAACTATGTTGATTGACAATGTCCCTGATTGGTCCTGTCACTTTCTAACCGGGCCCAAACGGTTCAGATGGGAGCTTTGCAAGATGGATTTTCTAGTGAGAAACAAGGAAACGAGCAAATCCAGCTTTGCAAGGTTAGTTTCACCCTAATTAGTTGCAAAATGCTAATATTTTTCGTGAATGGAAAAAGGCTCAGTTTTAACATCTGAAATGTTGTTTGTGTTCTGCTGTGAATAAAATATGGGTTTATTAGACTTGACAATCATTGACTTATTTACACAGCGCACCAACTTTTTTGGAATTTCAGTTTACATTTTTCAGAGTAAATAGCACATAACAACTACAATCTTGTTTGGTATCACTCATCATATGTTTTTCTGTCATTGATTCCTGGCTGTAAATCTGGTCTCAGCCCAAACAAACTTTCAAGGACACGCTGACCTTCATTCCCTCTGAGGCCCTGTGAGAATCACTGTGGGCTTATAAAGCTTTCACCTCATCTCATCATGTCCGCCTGTCTGCTTTCATTTCACATACTGTTTACTATTTCAGCCCATTTGTGAGTCATTATTGTCAGTAATGGCTGCCTTACAGCTCCCATTAGCCCTAAGCCGTTCCTAAAGTGCATGAAAAATAGCCCTGAGGGGCTCTGGGTAAATGTATGCTCCGCTGTTCCACCTTCACTGTCACGTGCCGCCGATGCTCTTAAATTTTCACATCAATCTGAAGCAGCGGCGGGGGAGCGGAGGAAAGGTTGGCAGACGAGAAGATCAGCTCCAGCAGATCATGAGGAACGACAAAACTCCATTTCAGGAGCAAATATTTAGAGAGTGAGAGTAAACAGCCAGGCTGTGATCTAACAAACACGTCTGACAGTGAACAACATGCACAACAAAGATACACAAAATACCAGAAAATCAGCGCCTTATTAGGCTGAAATAGAAGAACTGCTTCCTCTGAGGCAAGAAACAAAAGCACAAAGGTGGTGATGGAGGAACACTACAGCAGGGGGGGGTCAAACTCAAGGCCCAGGGGCCAAATCTGGCCCATGGTACAATTACACCCGGCCTGCAAGATCATATCACATTTTAACTATAACTGGCCCACTGGTATGAGGTCTGCAGATTTCCTCCAGTATAAGAAAGTAAACTAAACCTTAATGATTAAAAATATCCTTAAGTCAGGGCGCAGGTGACCTCGTGGTTTAAGACGCGCCCCATGAACACGGAAAGCCCGGGTTCAAATCTGGCCTGAGGCCTTTTACCATACGTAACTCCCCTGCTCTGGGCCCTGTTTCTGACTCTATCCACCTTCCTCCTCAATCAAATAAAGGCACAAAAATGCCCAAAATTATTCTTAAAAAAAAAAAAAAACATTATATATATATATATATATATATATATATATATATATATCCTTAAGTCATCAAATTTAGAATCAAGTGTAAAATAAATTAGATAAAATTATTTGTGTTTTCATTTCCAATTATCAATTTTGCTTCTTACATTTAAAACTTGAACTAATATTTCACAGTTTTATTTCATATTTTGACCTCAATCAATATTTTTGGCTTTTAAACACACAATTTTTAATTTGGTCTCATATTTTAAATTTTTGAAATAAATATTAATTTTACCTCATACTTTTGCCTTTAAGACTCATGATTTTGAATTTTATCTCATATTTTGGCCTTTAAATCTCATGATTTTGAATTTTATCTCACATTTTGGCCTTTAAATCTCATGATTTTGAATTTTATCTCATATTTTGGCCTTTAAATCTCATGATTTTGAATTTTATCTCATATTTTGGCCTTTAAATCTCATGATTTTGAATTTTATCTCATATTTTGAGCTTTAAATCTCATGGTTTTAAATTTTTTCTAATATTTTGGCCTTTAAATCTCATGATTTTGAATTTTCTCATGTTTTGGCCTTCTAAACTCACAACTTTTAATTTCCTATTCTCACATTTCACCTTTTAAATTCACAGCTGTGAATTTTGTCTCATATTTTGATCTTTTACATTCCTGATTTTGACTTTCAGTCTCATATTTCTGCCTTCTATATTATTTTTTCTATTCTGTTTTTCTTTTTATTTTGTGTTTTGTCCTTTTGAACTGATAAGTTTGCCTTTTAACTTCAGTTTTTGAACCTTTAAACTGATAATTTGACTTTTTTTATCTTTATGTTTATGGTGTTTATCATCAGAGCTAAGTTTTTTTTTTACTTCCCATAATTCATCACTAGTGAAAATGAGGTTGGAAGTTTTTGGTTAAATGTTGACCCTGTTTGGCCCTCAGGCTAGACCTAAATCCAGATTCTGGCCCCGGCTGGGATTGAGTTTGACCCTGCTGTACAGGTCTGAGGTGTAATTTCAGGAACAGGCAGCAGAGGGCGCACAGCTCCTGTCTTTGAGAGCCGTGATGTTGTGAGTCACCGCCACGGCCGGTCAGCAGGACTGGTGTGGAGAATCCTCTTTCCAGATTAATACATCCAAAACAAAAGACAAGCTCTCTGACATCTACAGACTCGCCCAGACAGGAAGTCAGCGCTGAAGGGTCAAACAGGCGAGTGTGCCCACAAACATCTAACACCAATTATTAACAGTAAACTGAAGTTGGAGGGGGACTGTGAGGCTGAATGAAAGAGGGAAATGTGAGCCGGCACTGCTGGAGGAAACAGTCCTCATTCCACATTAAAAGAACTATGACGGCTGTTTTATTGTGCTTTTATTAAATCTGTTTCATTGTTGAGTTAATGGGTCACACTCGTCTGCCTCAGACACTGGCAGAGAGGTGAAGAGATAACTCGGGATATTTTTAATTTGTGCTCTCAGACAATGGAGGCTACAATCCTGTTTCTAATGAACACAGAAACCAGAGCAGGGCCACCCTGTTAATCCATTAATCATTAATTATATGTGTTAATTAGAGATTCACTGAATGAGAAAATTAGACCCATACTGAGGCTACAGTTTATTCAGTTCTTCTTTTGGTGTTAGACTCCCACTATAACAACATTTTCTCTCATGTTTGACTGAGAAAGCAGAGTTTGTCCAAGAGCTAACTTCTTCTGTCTAATAAAACGTCAGCAGCGTTGAATTAAAATGACACAGCAGATAATCGGCTACTGATATCGGTTCATGCTGCATTATTAGCAGACGGCCCAGACCAATGTTAAACTGATGCATCTGTGCATGGTGTTAACATTCTAGACCTTCTGAGAAAATAATCTATTCTCTGGACCTCCACCCACATAAAAAATAAGATTAAATAAATCTAAATTTAAATCTATTCATTTAGATCTACTTCATCTTTGAGCATCTGGACTCAGCAGAAACCTAATGCCAATACTACCTGATTGTTACGCTCTAATTTAGTGCATCTTTGCAGATGATGCAGGGTTACATAACTACAGATCCTCCTCCACCCTCAGCCTTGCTTGACTCTCACTTTTTATCACTCGGTGCCAAACACCTGTACTTGCAGAGGCCGTCTCAGTGTTCATGGTGCTAAATGTCTCAGTTTCCTTCAGTGATTGAAATTCCCCTTACTTCCTGTCAAAAATCCTCCTGGTTTTGGTCACTAGACTTGGTGCTTTGTAGTGTTGTAGTACTTGAGAACGGTCACATTTTGAAAGTCTTGGTCTTGTCTCAGTCTCAGACTGGCCGGACTCGGGATTTTTCATGAAGACCAGTGGAGACCACCTCTGATCTAACAGTGCGCTTGTCTTTTGGGACAAAAACCATGACAGATTCCCACAACTCCACAGGTTGGCACTGAAAGTGCTGTGAGCTCCTGCCTCCTCTGCACCAGTTCAGAGGGTTTTTATTAGAGGGGGTCTTATAATGAGACCCCACTGTTCACATTTAGACCACAAAATGCTGTGGTCTCCTATGTACAGTGCTTATCAAATGTATTAGACCATCCTAACCCTAACCAAAGTAAGGTTTATGCCACAGCTGCCCTAAATTAACAGCATTGGTAATTACCTAAATCATTTCTTATGTTTCTGCAATGGTTAATACACCAATATGTAGAAGCTCTTTAACCCAAATGATATTTTTAACGCTAAAATAGAATTATTATTGTTATCCATGAATTTACCGATTTACAAAAACACTGAAAAAATAGTAAAGCACATTATTATTTCTTGATCAATATGTCAAATTATAGTTATTTACTGTCATTCCTGAACAGAAACATGAGTTTTAGTGGTTGAATGTTATGCTAGATTCATGTCTGACTGCTCAGAGAAGCCCAGTGAGCCGGCTCAAATTTGGGTGAATTCAGTTTGAAATTCCTCATTCCTGTTCAAAATGGTAAAACGTGGAGAGCTGACTGAAAATGAAGGAGTCAGCATTAAAGCACTTCATGATGCTGGATGGTCTCTGAGACAGATATGACGGGTGGTCTAATACATTTGTTAAGCACTGTATGTTTAAATGCAATCAGGCCCTCCTTAAATCTTCATTTCCCATTAAAAGAAACGGGACTTTGGCGGACATGTTGGGTGGTCTTTAGTAATCATACCTCTGTTTGTTTACTCACAGTGGTGAGCTTGGATTTTTGAGTATTTTCTCATCAAATTTTGTTCAGGCTGGGCTTATGATGCCATTTTCAGTTGAACTGATTGATCAGTGTTGTAATTTGACTTAAATCAGCTGCTGTTAGCTCACTGATTGTTCTGCCTCCTGGGAAATCTTTTCAGTGTGTCAGACAGCTGTAAAAACCCAGACATTAGCTCATCTTATTTCTAGTCAGAAACACCGCTGAACACTTACTTTAGGCCTCATTCACCTGACAAATCTGGATAAACATCTCATTTTCAGATATTTAAAATAATTCCAGACTTGTCAGTGGCTTTTAAACACATACGAGACCATTATTTGAATGGTAAATAGCTTGTATAGCACTTTTCTAGTCTTCTGAGCTCTTGAAGTCCTTTAACACCACAGGTCACACCTGCCCATTGACACCCTTTAACACCATTCACTCCTCATTCACACACTGATGGCAGAGGTTTCTGTGGAGAATTGGCCATCAATGTAATCTTATTCCATTCAACACATCCATACGCAGCAACATGCCACCATCAAAGCGGTGGGAGAAAATTGAGTTTATTGAAAACATAACCCTGACCGACTCTACACACTGAGCCACAGTCATAGCTCAAAGTGTAAAAATGATATGAAATGTGGACTGGTCAGACTACAGTACAGTTGTCCTCTTCAGGTCCAGATAAGTTTGCTGTGCCTCTGGATAGTGTTCATACATTATATGGCTGTGGGGGTTAAAGGTCACAGGCATTCAGTGATGGGTTTTAGCATTGCTCCCTATGCTGAGATTCTCCAGATTCTCTGAATCTTTTTGTAATACTATGAACTGTTGATGGTGGAATCTCTTTCAGTGTCACATTGAGGAACGTTGCTGATGACCTGCTGCCCACGCTGCGTTTCTGAGGTGGGGAACGTCAGTGCTGATTGTGAATGACTGAACCTTTCAGGAGTGCTACTTTTATACCTGATCATGGTGAAATCACCTGTTTCTGATTAACCTACTTACCTGTAGAATGTTCCAGGTGTTTTTTATGAGCTCCAAAACTTTACATGTCTTGTCTTGCTCCTGTACCAACTATTTTGGAACATGTTGAAGGCATTAAATCCAGAGGGTGTGTTCATTTTGAAAAGAACAATAAAGAATATGAGTTTGAAAATGAAATATATTGGCTTTATGCTGGATTCAAGTAAACATACTGTAGGTTGACAAGGATTTACAAATCACTTCTGATTTTATTCATATTTAACCCAACGTCCCAACTATTCTGGAATTGGGGTTTTTACATATAAAATCCATAAATCTAAGTAACAAATAAATCTTGAATTGAAATAAAAACAGTCCTATAATGGACTCTTGTGTCCTTAAAGTTACTTTAAATTAAAACTAGGCAGCAGACCCACGCCGAAGCCGCGGCACCGAGGAACTCACGCTCCCTTTGATTACTATGGTGTTCAAAATTTCAAAGTCCAAGAAAAAACGAATCATCACCATAAATCTAATCAATTCTTCCCTTTCACTATCCCAATATTCCCTGAAAGTTTGGTGAAGATCCGACTTTCCATTCTCGAGTTATCTTGTACACAAACAAACAAACAAACAAACAAACAAACAAAGATATGGAACCTTTTTTTTTTTTTTTTAAACTGGTCCACCAGTATGACGTCTGCAGATTTCCTCCAGTATAAAAATGTAAACTTAACCTTGTTGATTTATAATATCCTTGCTGAATTAGAAAAGGTAAACAGTAAAAATAATTTGATAAAAAGTCAGGAATGTAGGAGAAATTTGTGTTTTCTCTGTATTTTCAAATTCTCATCTCACAGTTATGACTAAAAGTCATGGTTGTGACGGTTTATTTCATATTTTAAGCTTTACATCTCATAACTTTGGCTTTTTCTTTCATGTTTTTACCTTTTAGATTCATAATTTTACATTTAAATCCTACTTTGACCTTTTAAAGTCCTGATTTTGACTTTTATCTCATGTTTCGACCTTTTTCAACTCCTAACTTTGGCTTTTATCTCAATTATTTACCTTTAAAACTTGTGATCTTTAATGTTATTTCATATTTTGACTTTTAAAACTCATGAATTTAAAATTCAATCTCATATTTTGACATTTTAAACTCATGGTTTTGATGTTTATCTCACATTTGATTGTTAAATATCATAACTTTGAGTTTTTCTCTCAGCTTTGCTGACTGTTTTAATGCCTAACATTGACTTTTATCTCATTCTTTTACCCTTAAAACTCATGATTTTGAATTTTATTTCATATTTTGACTTTTAAAGCTCATGATTTTAAAATTTTATCTCATGTTTTGACCTTTAAACTCATTTTTTTGACTTTTACCTCATATCTTGACTGTTAAAATTCATGGTTTTAATATTCTATCTCATATTTTGCCTTTTAAAAACATTATTTTGACTTTAAATGTCATGTTTTTACCTTTAAAACTAGTAAGTTTGACTTTTTATCTCAGATTTTGAGTTTTTAACTTATAATGTTGTCCTTATAATCTCAAAATCATTTAGGTTGACACTCATTGGTTAAATATGGACCCTGTTAGGCCCTCAGGTTAGACCCTAACTCAGACTCGGGCCCCTGCTGTGACTGAGTCTGACACTCCTGCCTGAAATGATCACAGCTGCAGAATAGATATTTAGAATAGCCACCTATATTCTCAATATTTCAAAGATATGTGACCTTATCTAACAGACTTTTTAATTGCAGTCTTAGTTGTTTTTTTTTTTTTTTTTAATCTTTTCTCAACACAAAACATATAAATCTGTCTACTTTTATCTGTTCTTACCCATCCTTGGATTTTCCAACAGCTGAGTTTCATGAATCATATATCAGAATGATCAAATCCAGCATGATAAGGTACCAGAGGACATCTGCACTTGTAACATGTAAAAGGTCAGCTCCAGAAACAATCTGTTTAAAGACGAGGGCTGTACTGAGCGTGCTCCACAGGGCAGAGAGGGGCAGAGCAGGGGAGTTTAATTGATCTTTGTGTATTACAGGGAATGATCACAAGCACTCATATGTACCTACAGCTCAAAGTCTGAGGTGTACAGAGATAAATCTATATGAACTTTACGTCTGAACACATACAGACTACGGTGTAAAAGCTGCAGCTGAGGATCAAACCCGGCTCAGTCCCAGACGAAGCTCTTCATCTCCAGACTGCTTCATATAAGCTCTGTGCATCCCGATGTTTGCTCTGCATCCTGCCAGCTGTCTGTCAGTCTGCAGGTTTGTGGAGGAAAGATCTCTGGAGGTCTCATCGTCTATGATGAAAGGCTCATGTAGAAGACAGAGCTAAATATACATCTAAAGTGTGATGTGCAGAGCCGAATCCTGCACAAACTCATGAGCTCATCCAGTGAAGGATGGTAGATTTCTTTCAAACTCAAATGCACTTTTCTTGTCAGCGTAAATCAAAAGCTTAAGATGAAACAGCAATCCCCTGTCTGCTTAATATGGTTTCAAAGTTGCCCTCTTTGCCCTAATTACATTTTGGAGATGAGTGATGTTCTCCAGCCACAGGAGCTCAGAAAGAAAATGTATGAGCCAAAAAGAAAGACCTCTATCTTTATCTTCGGCAGTGTTAAAAAACTACAGACAAAAAAGACACAGAGAGACGAGGAAAACTTCTGATTTATGCTGTTTTAATTCTGCACTGTGAATGTGTTGGTACAGTCAGAACAGTTCAGCTGTGACTTCAGAACAAGAACAGGCTCAAACAAATCAGACCTGCACCCACTGAAGGCAGCTCTGCTACAGCAGTGCTACATATACACAGGTATGTCAGTGCTGCACCAGTCCACCTGGCATTGCTCTTCATATTTATACTGCATCTATATATTTATACTGTATATTTATATTTATACTGTATCTATATATTTAAACTGTATATTTATATTTAAACTGTATATTTATATTTATACTGTATCTATATATTTAAACTGTATATTTATATTTATACTGTATATTTATATTTATACTGTATCTATATATTTATACTGTATCTATATATTTATACTGTATATTTATATTTATACTGTATCTATATATTTAAACTGTATCTATATATTTATACTGTATATTTATATTTATACTGTATCTATATATTTATACTGTATCTATATATTTATACTGTATCTGTATATTTATACTGTATCTATATATTTATACTGTATATTTATATTTAAACTGTATATTTATATTTATACTGTATATTTATATTTATACTGTATCTATATGTTTAAACTGTATATTTATATTTATACTGTATATTTATATTTATACTGTATCTATATATTTAAACTGTATATTTATATTTATACTGTATATTTATATTTATACTGTATATTTATATTTATACTGTATCTATATATTTATACTGTATCTATATATTTATACTGTATCTGTATATTTATACTGTATCTATATATTTATACTGTATATTTATATTTATACTGTATCTATATATTTATACTGTATCTATATATTTAAACTATATATTTATATTTATACTGTATCTATATATTTATACTGTATCTATATATTTATACTGTATCTGTATATTTATACTGTATCTGTATATTTATACTGTATATTTATATTTATACTGTATCTATATATTTATACTGTATCTGTATATTTATACTGTATATTTCTATTTATACTGTATCTGTATATTTATACTGTATATTTCTATTTATACTGTATCTATATATATATACTGTATATTTATATTTATACTGTATCTGTTTATTTATACTTTATATTTATATTTATACTGTATCTATATATTTAAACTGTATATTTATATTTAAACTGTATATTTATATTCATACTGTATCTGTATATTTATACTGTATCTATATATTTAAACTATATATTTATATTTATACTGTATCTATATATTTAAACTATATATTTATATTTATACTGTATCTGTATATTTATACTGTATCTATATATTTAAACTATATATTTATAGTTATACTGTATCTGTATATTTATACTGTTTACTAATATTTATACTGTGTATTTATAGTTATACTGTATCTGTATATCTGTACTGTATCTGTATATTTATACTGTTTACTTATATTTATACTGTATCTGTATATTTATACTGTTTACTTATATTTATACTGTATCTGTATATTTATACTGTTTACTTATATTTATACTGTATCTGTATATTTATACTGCTTATTTATATTTTTTACTGTATCTATATATTTATACTGTATATTTATAGTTATACTGTATCTTTATATCTGTACTGTATCTGTATATTTATACTGTTTACTTATATGTATACTGTATCTAAATATTTATACTGTTTATTTATATTTTTTACTGTATCTATATATTTATACTGTATATTTATATTTATACTGTATCTATATATATATACTGTATATTTATATTTATACTGTATCTGTTTATTTATACTGTATCTATATAATTATACTGTATATTTATATTTATACTGTATCTATATATTTTACTGTATCTGTATATTTATACTGTATATTTATATTTATACTGTATCTGTATATTTATACTGTATCTATATATTTAAACTGTATATTTATAGTTATACTGTATCTGTATATTTATACTGTATCTATATATTTAAACTATATATTTATATTTATACTGTATCTATATATTTTACTGTATATTTATAGTTATACAGTATCTATATATTTAAACTATATATTTATATTTATACTGTATCTATATATTTAAACTATATATTTATATTTATACTGTATCTATATATTTATACTGTATATTTATATTTAAACTGTATATTTATATTCATACTGTATCTGTATATTTATACTGTATCTATATATTTAAACTATATATTTATATTTATACTGTATCTATATATTTATACTGTATATTTATAGTTATACTGTATCTGTATATTTATACTGTATCTATATATTTATACTCTGCAGCCATGGATGATTTAAAATCACTTTCAAGACGCCAGCGACTTCGCTCTTCGTATCTGCACATCTACTACAGCTCAGAGGATTAAATGGGCTCACGCTGCACAGATACAGCGGTTTTTGAGGTGACAGGAGACTTTTATTACCTTTGCACCTCCTCTCACTGACTCCAACTTGTGTCCATCTGTAAGGTGAGTCACAACAGACCGTTTATTGACTGGATTCTGATGATTTCTGCCCTTTATTGAGGAAAAATGTGAACAAACTGCTGCGCTGTGGAAAGAAGTTTAGTTTTATGATGATGTCATACAGCTGATGCTCTGTCCCGTATGGGAACAATAAATAAACTATAAAACTGAAAGAATGACTACATTTTACTTAATGTTTTTATAAAAGCTATGTTACACAACCTGGTACCATCCTTATTCATATGGAATTTATTGTTACTGGTGATTTAAATGTATATAGCTCCTTTTCTCCTCTCTCTCTCTGTGGAGACTGAGTGGTCCATGGAGCCCGGAGCATGTCCCAGCAGGCCTTGTATAAAATCACTCACAACAACTAACCCTTTCTTTCCTCTGAAAGTGAGGAAGCATCACTCAGTCAGTCAGTCAGACACAGACAGAGCCATCTGTAGGGCTGACCTCAGTGGTGCAATATCAAACAACAATTGCACTTTAAATATAACGTGCAAACAAGTGTTGTAGGTGTGCATAGTCTTAAAAATGACTGAACATCTTTGAAGATCTATTAAAAAATAGAGGACAAAGGAAATGGGATGGATTAGGGATATGGGAGACCTATAAGTTGTTTTAATTAAATAAAAAACTGCACCAGCCGGACCTTGTGAAAAAAGGCATACCAATTGTATGAAATCTATATTTTTTAAATTTTCTCATTGCTATTCACCTAAACTCTTTGTGATCTGTTGAGCTGTCGTGGGAGAGTGGGACTGAGTCTTTTGGCCTGGCTGGATTTTGCTACTCAGATCTCCCAATGATGATTTATCAAGTTTGTCCTCGTGTTTCTCGTATTCCCCATGAAGTGTGTCGCAGCACGAAAATGGATCCGCCATTTTTGTGCTGTAGAATCAAGCAAGCGAAGGCAGATGGGAATTGTAGTTTCCACGTCTATTAGCTCTGCTCCACTAAAAAAACTACACCTTCTGCCCTGAAGACATAACTTGAAACCGTCACATGTCTGGGACGGTATTAAGATGCCTCTGATACCGTGGTACCATGGTATTACTGATAGCGTTACACTCCTAGTGTTTACATTGTAAACAGTATCATTGAAATGATTGTAGATGGCGTAGGTGTTTTATAAAATGTCACCAACAGCTGATGTTCCAAGGTGTGGTAATCCACATCAGGCTCTAATCAGAGACGTTACCGTGACACACTAGGGCTGTGAGGACTGACATTTTATTTTTATTAAGTTTAAAGGTTACTATAAGAATCAGAATGAGCTTTATTGGTCTAGTGTGCTCACACTAACAAGGAATTTGATTCTGATTAACTTTGTCTCAATCTACAGGAAATTAAGATCAAGTATCGCAATAAAAACTGGGACAAATAACATGAATTAAAGAATAAAGAATATATAAAAAGGAATGATGAATAAAATGTACTGTAAATTTAACTATTGAAAATCAGACATTGCTTTTGAATTGTGGTTCAACAGAATCATTTAAAAAAACAAACCAATGAAACTGGCCCTGACTAAAATGATGATATACATTTTACTGACCATCTTCTGAGGCAATCACTGCTATCAAGAGATTTCTGTAACCCTCAGTGAGACTTCTGCACCTGTCCCAGGTATTTTGGCCCACCCCTCGGGATCAAACTGCTCCAGCTGTCTCTGGTTTGAAGAGTCCATTCTCCTTCCACAGATATTTACTAGGATTTAGATCAGGACTCATAGAAGGCCGCTTCAGAATAGCCCAGTGTTTGGTTCTTAGCCTTTCCTGGCTGTTTTTAGCTCTGTGTCTGGGCTCATTATCCTGACCTGAGACTGAAACCAGGCTTTCTGAGAGTGGGCAGCTCATTTCGCTCCAGAATGCCCTGATAGTCTGGAGATTTCATTGAACCCTGCACAGATTCAAGACTCCCTGCGCCAGATGCAGCAAAGCAGCCCCAGAGCCTAACTCAGCCTCCTCTGTGTTCCACAGTAGCTACAGTCATCTTCACTTTGTCTGCTTCATTTCTGCGTCTGTGAACACAGAGCTGATGGGGCGGTCCAAAAAAGCTCCAGTTTTGTCTCATCTGTCCAGAGGACATTCTCCCAGAAGCTGTGTGGCTTGTCAATGTGCATTTTTCATGATTAGCTTTCAACAGTGGAGTCTTCCTCGGTCATCTTCCATTAAATCCACTTTAGATCAAACGACGATGGACGGTGCGTTCTGACACTGATGTACCCTGACCTTGGAGTTCACCTCTAGTCTAAATCTTATCATCCATCTCTTCAATTTGTCATCAATTTTTCTCTTGGGTCTACATCCAGGGAGGTCTGCTACAGGCTCCTGGACCTTAAACTTCTGAATAATCTGGTCATCTGTAGTCACAGGAACATGGAGCTGCTTATAGCCTTTACCATTAACAGGCTGGTCTATCATTGTCTCTAATCTCCTGGGACAACTGTCTCCGTAGCTTTCTGTGCTCCATGTTCAGTGTGGTCCACACCATGATACCAAACAGCACAGTGACTACTTTTCAGCCTTTAAACAGGCAGACTGACCAGTGGCGTGCACAGACTTTTTCAAGGGCAGATTCAAGACTGGGCCAGAGAAAGCAAAGCAGCCCGTTTATATGTTCTACAAATGGCACATTATATAGCCTTAAAACAGACTAACTAGACAGACTACTCAAGTTAGTTTGTAGTTAGGACCAGCATCCACAAGAACTGTGTAGATTCAACGTTGGACTGTGAAGAACACACAGAAATAAATAAATAAATCCCTAGGGGGTCTGGGGGTCTTCCGCTAAAACATTTTCAATTAAGTAGATACCATTCCCTTTATTCTAGTGCATTTTAACACCATATTAGCACCAGATAATCCAAACTGGTTCTGTGAGATATAGTTCTGGCTCAATATAGATCAAAAAAAGGCCCAACATAAAAGTCATTGCAACAGTAGGCAGTTTGGTGTGTTTTCCCAATGAGTAGGGTACTTAAACACGCCTTTTTGCCATCCAAATAGGCAGTTTATCATGTTTTAACCAGCCAAGAGGGCAGTTTAGTGTGTTTTGCCAACCAGGAGGGCACTTTAACACACAATTTGCCTCCCAAGAGGGCACTTTAGCGTGGGTTTTTCAACAATTGGGCCACATGGGGGGGCGACCTCCCATGCACACCACTGAGCCTGACTGATAAGAAGTTACCTGAGTTTAACATGTCCCTACGGTCACATTTTTCAGGGGGTGGGGGGGGGGGCATCATTTTAGTCTAGGCCGGTTTCATTAGTTTGTTTTAAAATGATTCCTTTAAAGCACAATTCAAAAGCAGTGTCTGATTTTCATTAGTTAATTTTCAGTACATTTTATTTATTTCTTTTGTCAGTTTACAGTTTTTCAGTGGCCATCGTGGGTTTTCTCTCTTTAACAGAAGTGTACCGATTATGGATTCAGTTGCAAAGACCGCAGATGGTGGAGGGATGCTGATTAAACATGGTCAGAAACAATAAGATATGTAATGATGTTGCAGACTAACATGAGGTAGATAATCCCGTTTACATTACTGTGGTAAGGCACTGCTCCAGAGAAATGTTTGTCCTATAGTGCAAGATGAAATAAGTGAATATGAATTTGCATCAACAGTAGAGCAAAGGTGCATGAGAGGATATGTTTTCAGACATGCTTTGGTAAGTCTGATTTGGATGTTTATGAAAATATGACTAAAATCACATCAGCTGCAGAGAAAAATAATTTACTTCAGTACAACATACTGAGTGTAGTCTCCTTTAAAATGCATCACACAGCACCAGTGATGGAAATATCCACTGCTTATTCTCCCTTTGACTTTCACTGGACCGGGCCCTCATGTGTGAGCAGAGTCTCTCTCACCTCTCCATGTTCTCCTTGAATTGTTCATGCTAGTTGTCATGTTGGAATAGAAAGCAGTTTCAGAGATAACACACCCTGATATAGAAGTGTTTTAGACCCATAGAGAGGAGCCTGACCTTTAAATCCTCTCTTTATGTTGTTCTTAATGACAGGTTTGGTCCAGGTAATAATAAGCTCCTCTTACACATGCACCGCTCTCCTGAAAATGGTCCCAGTGGTAAAAAGGTAAATGGAGAGCACTTAGAGCACTTTTCTCATCCTCTGACCACTCAAAGAGCTTTAACTCTACATGTCACGTACACCCTTTAACACAGTGAGACGAGAGGCCTCTAAATAAAGGGCCAACAGCGCTGTGGTTATGATCATGATCACACACCCTGTCCTATCACAGAAAACTTCTATATGAAGACTGCAGGAGACAGCGATTGACCTCCCATCCTTCCTGTTTTATTTGTTTCTAATAGACGCAGGAGAATGTCTGCTGGGGGTCAGGAGGTGCGGGGCAGCGTAAGGAAAAGTTAGTACTTTAAAGCTCTAAATGGACCTGTATGCTACAATCATCAGAACTTTTCTACAGTGAGTACTATTGCTACACTCTACAGAAGGTGATTTTTACTGGCATGGAGGCGATCACTTTCACAGTTCTCAGTCCTACAGACCTCCTCGTTCATCTAGTCAGATGAAGGGAGACAAGAGCCTGCAGCAGTCTAGGACTGAGCTCAGAGGCTAGCTGAGCCCCTTTAACATTAAAAAGAATCCTCATTTTGTCACAGACATGCTTTTAATTTAAGCTGTGATGTGGCCAATCCATCTTGCAAAGCTAAACAGTTCGGGCCCGGTTAGAAAGCGACACGACCAATCAGGGTCGAGGGGTAGTACTTTCAGACGTGGCAGAGTCGTGACACAAGCAAATAGCAACAAGAGGCCGGTGCAATTATGAAGGAAGAGATTAGCGTGGATGCTGCTAAAGCGCCAGTTTAATCAGAACTTGACGACATTTCTTCATTGAAAGAAGAACAAAGAACAGCAGTGAGTTGTTTTCTTTTCAGAAACGATAGAAGTCGTGTACTGACACGTCTACAGTCACGATGGTTCGCGTTATGCAGTTCTCTATTGAGCTTACTCCTCGGTAGCGGCTACGTCATGTTTTGTTGCTCAGATTGGCCCGTAAAGATGTGACAGACAGGACGTTCATCCAATCACCCTCTGAGTTTTTGCCCTTTCCCAAACACTGTCTATGGGAGGTTTCCCAGATGGATGTGTGGAACACATCCGTCTGGCGTGTCATGTTATGTCTTTATATAATCCACATTAAAAAGTCAAACTGGTACCAAATGAAGAGCCTAACAACCAGCTCTACTGAGCTGAGCTGAATGATCGGGATCTCTAAAAAGAAGACAGATTTCCCCTCACAACGATCAAGACTGGACCAACATCAGCTGAGTAAACACAGGTAAGATCAGAGTTTAGTGAGCTAAACCATGGCAAACTGAACTGAACCAAACCAGGCTGCTTTGTGTAACCAGGCCATACCTGACCGCTGTGTGACAGCGCTGGTCCAGGCTTTAGATCAGTGGTTTTTAACTGTTATTCAAAGCACAAATCTAAATGAACACTGTTTCCAGTATCTGTACGATGGCTTTATAAGTTACCACGGCACACCAAGACCTGCTGCAGGGCAGTGATACTCAGCATGTGGCTCTTTCTGTAATGATTTGTGGCTCTTTTATGTCTAAATATGAAAATATTATTCCCACAAAAAAACTTAAAAAAGGGAAACTGTGACCTCGGAAGTTATCCATCAATCAGTTTCTTTCCTGAGCTTTTGGCTTTAATTGTCAACCTTCATTTTTTATCCATATATTTCTATTGCCCTTATTTGCATTTTTTGCCCCTATTTTCCTTTTTTTGACACTTTTAATCCTTTTTTACGTCTTTAAGCCCACTTAGCCACTATTTTTTGCCACTTTTTGCCTATTTGTATCCCATTGATACCCTCTTTCACAAATTTTGCCTCTTTTTTCCTGCTTTTTGCCATGTTTCCCCTTTTTTCCCACTCTTACTGCTTTTGACCGTTTTGTTTCACCTGTAACTCATTTTTTTGTCACTTCTCCCCCATTTCTACCACTTTCTGCCTTTTCTCCTCCCATTTTTTTCACCAAATTATTGCAATTTTAAACCTACTTTGCCCCTTTTTGTCCATTTGTTGCCACTTATAACCCATTTTCACAGCTTTAAGCCCACCTTTGCCAATATTTTTGACCACTTTTTGCTTTTTTTTTTTCCTTTTTGATCAGTTTTAGCCCCTTTTATCCTGCTTTTTGCAACTTTGTCCCCCTTGTTTGCCATTATTTCCCACTTTCCACACATTTAAGCTACATTTTGCCATAAAATGCCACTTTTTCCCCCATTGTTGCCCATTTTCCTACCTTTTTGCTGCCTTAGTCACTTGTCACTCATTTTTTGCCATATTTGTCACTTTTTGACCATTTTTGCCACCTGTATTTTTTGTCACTTTTCACCCAGTTATTGCCATTTAATGCCTTCTTTTCACCCATGTTTCGATGCTTACATTGTTGCCCAAAGGTATTTTTCAGTAATTTGGCTCCTTGCTTGAGCAGGATTGATTAACACTGCCGTAGGTCACCACTGTGCCTCCCCACACCATTTGAGAGTCAGTGTTTTAGAAGAGGGCTTTTTAAATCCCTGCCTGCTGCCATTTCTTTGCAAGTCTTTTTTTTTTTTTTTTTTTGTCATTTAGCAGATGCTTTTATCCAAAGTGTCGTACAGAGGTATACACGGTGTTACTGACCCACTGGAAACTGACCGTGCTCTGATGGAAATGTGAACCCCAGACCTCATGTTCTCTCATAGCTCATAGCTGCCTATTATCATCCAGGCTCTTTTTAAACTTTTTAGATATTTTTTTGCCTGAATATTTGAGAGGGAGCTGGATGCATTCAAGTATCACTGAGCACAGACATAATACGCTGACGTTGCCGCCATGTTGCCAGAGGCAAGTCCACTACGTCGTTCAATACAGTAGACAAGGACTGCGCATGTTTTTGGAATAAAAAGCTCAAACGATGAGATTACATGGATTTTAATGAATCACTTGATAAATGGTGTCTACTGTATTGAAGAAGCAGTGACTTGCCTCTGGCAACATGGCGGCAACGCCAACGCCTGGCTAGCCAGCCAGTCTTGATACGTGAATTTGGATCATAAATCAATTCATTAGAATTAATGTAATGTTATTGCTGTGCTTGTTAACCCAAAAACACACATTTTTCATCTACTTGTGTTTCCTTACTTGGCGGACTTGCCTCTACGAACATGGCGGCGACAAACGAAGCAAACAACGAAGAAGACGTTCAGTTCATGTGACTTCCGGTATTAGAAGACGAGATATGGCGGTGATTTTCCGACTTCCATTGTGAAGTGGAGGTCCTTGGATGCATCCAGGTACTCCTGGAATATTTTACTACTTTTGAGGTACAGAAGAGGAAACATCTTCTGCACATGAAGTCTTGGTATGCAAACAGCTATAAACATAAACACACATCTATACAGAAGTATAGAGTTCTCTGCTCTTATGTGATATCTGCACAGATCCTACATACTATCTAGAATTATTTCTTTTTTTATATAAAGAAAGAACAAAACCAGAGTCACTTCTATATCAGATCTATATGGATCAAAGTGCACTTTCATTCAGAGCCAGCTGCACAATATCAACACTGTCATTAAAACAGACAACCAAACTCAATATTAGATTTAACAAGGTCCTTCAATAAGATAAGACCCACAAAATGCTAATTCTCCATGGATTAGACTAAACATTTCAAAAAAACGTCTTGTGGTCGAGAAGCATATTAAATTTGGCCTGACATCTGTTTTCTGTGAACTCAAATAAAAACTGATATTCCTGACTCTCTCTTCCTGATTCCCTACACACCCTCTATCCTTTCCTCTCCAGTTTCTAATATTTAATCCTGATGCTACCATAGAAAAAAAAAAAAAATCATTTTTATTCTCATTAATCTACACTCAGTACCCCATCATGACAACGTGAAAACAGAATTTTAGGATTTTTTGCTAATAAATTAAAAAGAAAACTGAAATATCACTCTGACATAAGTATTCAGAGTCTTTCCAGCATCTCTGTAAATGTAGCTCAGGTTCCTCCATGACTGGACGGGATTTGGAAAGGCACACACCTCTCTATAGAAGGATATCAGAGCAAAAACTGAAGGTCAAAGGTCAAAAGAAATGCAGAGCTCAGAGACAGGATTGTTGACGGGCACAGATCTGGGGAAGGCCACAGAAACATTTCTGCTGCTCTGAAGGTTCCCGAGAGCTCAGCGGAAGAAGTTTGGACCAACCAGGACTCTTCTAGAGCTCCACTGATCTGGGCTTCATGGCAGAGTGGCTCGATGAAAGACTCTCCTCAGTGCTGCACACATGACAGCCCGCTTGGTTTTCATGTGGAGTTTTTGGTAAACTTCAAGCAGGAGTTGTGAAAATGTTTTTCTCTTCCTGTCATCAGGCTGCCGTCCTTATAGGAATATTACAAAGGCATGAACATCCAAACGTTTCCCACACACTGACTCTACCTGGGCATCACTCCCAGGTAGGCTAAGAGCGGTCAATTTATTCACTGATTTTTGGAGAAATAACACCATATGAGATCAATAAACCCACACTCTGCTTGCTCTGCCTGCTCTCTGTGATAGACAGACTTACACCTGTGATTCAGAGCAGATTACCTGAACCAGAGGGGTTAAAAACCACTGAAACTCTACCCTGGACCATTATTTAAAAGCCTGAGAGCAGGAGAACAGGTGGTTTAACTTTGAGTGCTTTATAAAGAAAATATGAGGTATTATTTCATCTAAAAACTTCTTAGCAGAGGTCATACCTTACTTCACTCTCAGTCTTTAAAACACCTTTGAGTTTTAGGCACATTTGAGTCATTTTTACTCCTGAAAGAACAAATATAAGCCAAACTAAAATTTAAATTTAAATTAAATACCAAAGCTGCATCAATACTTGACTAATTTAAAACATACTGATGAAAATACTGTGGTCAGTGGACAAATAAAGATTTTAAGTGTCCAAAAGTCCAGCTCTAACATTTTAGTTTTCTTGACCAAAAAAAACTTACTTTTAGTCTGAGTTTTTATCACCAACAATCTATTTTAAGACCAACTTAACGCCTTTCACGCCAAGTACGACACTTACACACAGCACGAAAATGTGAATAATTTGGTGGTGAATTATGACGCTCCTTTCTGCAAACCAGGTACGAAATCATTGCCCAAATAAATAATGCACATTCTAAATAACATTTGCACCGTCCTCTGGTAAACTGAGAAACATTAGAGCAGATGTGAATGAGGTTCTCATCGCTCTTACTAGTTGATTCATGTTTAGCACCGTTACAGGCAGGAGGTCAGCCGAGTTGGCTGAGAGGACAGAGAAACTTCTCATTCATTCTTTAAACTAAATAATGTTACCATGAATATGAAGGGGGGCTCCAGGTTTACTACCAGATGAGGCTTACCTTTATTGTGTTACAGGGCAGATCAGAGGAGTAAAGTCAGGGAGCTGAGGAGTGTCGGGGGTAAGAGGAGACTAAACAACTTTATCATTAAAGTCCAGTAACTCTGGAAACAGCTCCAACTGTGTGCCAAGTCCATTTGGTTTATAAAGACGTGTGCTGGGCTGCTGCCTGTCTTTAGGCCACTTATTATCAGATTTAGGACTAAAGTGCCTCAGGACTAGAGAAAGATGTTTGTATGAAAAGGAGAAAACATCCTGCTAAGAGACGATATGATAAGGAGGACATTTTTACTCCTTTGTCTGCCTTAAAACTCAGCAAAACAAATGTTTTGATTGGTCAAGTGTCATCAGCACTGAAACTGGAAATATTGACCCCAGTCTGTGAAAATATTCACTGCTTTTTTGTACAGTGAAGTCATGTTTGCTGGTGTAAAGGGCTGCACTGACCTGCAACATGCTTGGAAAAAAATGTGCTAATTATTTGTGCAAAAATGATCTGGTGTGCACCATTAGTCCTGTCTTCATCATGGAAGAATGAAATTAGAATACTTATTTTTTTAGCCAGTTTAGCCCACAAAATATCACTGATAAAGACACATCTTTCAGAAAATCTTTCAGTTTTCTTTAACCCTTTATAACCTACCATAGAACAAATCTGCTACAGCATATCTTTACATTTTTGCATGTTGTAGTGCCATTTTTGGAGTATTTGAATTGGCTATAGATCATTACAACTCTAAGAACACAAATTTCAATGATATGTTTGTGATAAGTCTATAGTGATAAATTAAAACTGCTCAAAAGTGCAAGAAGAAACAGAAAAAACAAACAAGAAAAATGAAAAGCACTTTTTTTTACACATTTTCCAAAACACAGAGATGCCAGAGCTGTAGCCCTCAAAATTGTGATTGTAAAAAAGTTGCACAAGTTCATTTCAGTATATTTTGAGCGTGTTCATAACTTCATTTTTGAAATACATTTATCTTTATAAATTGTGGCTTATAAAATGAAATTGTGCTCAGTTTGCATCAAGACAGCATCTTTAGAGGAAATAAACTATTTACAGTAATGCAATCAAGTCTCTAAGTGTGCAGATACTTCTGAGCATGCACGTGTTTGCAGAAGACCATGATGAAACAATCAGTGCGACTCGTGACCTGCAAGAAAACAACACAATTATAGCCCTGATAACACTTTAGATATATATATATATATACATTTGTTTTTTTTTTTTGATGTGTGCGCTTTGTACTACATTCCTGCAAAGAAGGGAGGATATTTCTAGAAGGAAACAGAACTCTGCAACACATTTAGTGTGTGATATGTTAGTGTTACTGCTCTGGTTTTATATGCAAAAAGAATTATTGTTCTATCTCATTTGGTTACAATTCGACCTGTGGTTAATAAAAGATATCAAAATAGGTGCAGTGGCAGTCCCATAGGTTTTAAAGGGTTAATGGCACCATGAGAATGAAGAACAGGTGGAATGATAGATAGATAGATAGATAGATAGATAGATAGATAGATAGATAGATAGATAGATAGAGTTGCAAGAAAAAGTATGTGAACCCTTTGAGATTTCTTGGATTTCTGCATAAATTGGTCATCAAATGTGTTCTGATCTTCATCTAAGTCACAACAATAGACAAACACAGTCTGCTTAAACTAATACTGCACAAAAAATGATATGTTTTCATGTTTTTATTGAACAAACCATGTAAACAGTCACAGTGCAGGGTGGAAGAAGTATGTGAACCTTTGGATTTAATGACTGGTTGACCCTCCTTTGGCAGCAATAACCTCAACCAAACATTTCCTGTAGTTGCAGGTCAGACCTGCGCAACGGTCAGGAGGAATTTTGGACCATTCCTCTTTACAAAACTGTTTCAGTTCAGCAATATTCTTGGGTTGTCTGGTGTGCATCGCTCTCTTGAGGTCATGCCACAGCATCTCAGTCGAGTTGAGGTCAGGACTCTGACTGGGCCACTCCAGAAGGCGTATTTTCTTCTGTTGAAGAAACAACTCAATTTTGGTTTCATCTGTCCACAGAATATTTTGCCAGTAGTGCTGTGGAACATCCAGGTGCTCTTTTGTAAACTTCAAACCTGCAGCAATGTGTTTTTTGGACAGCAGTGGCTTCCTCCATGGTGTCCTTCCATGAACTCCATTCTTGTTTGATGTTTCACTTTTGTAGATTTGTCAACACAAATGTTAGCATGTGCCAGAGACTTCTGTAAGTCTTTAGCTGACACTCTAGGATTCTTCTTCACCTCATTGAGCATTCTGCGTTGTGCTCCTGCAGTCATCTTTACAGGACGACCACGCCTAGGGAGAGTAGCAACAGTGCTGAACCTTCTCCATTTGTAGACAGTCTGTCTTACCATGGACACATGAACATCAAGGCTTTTAGAAATACTTTTGTAACCCTTTCCTGCTTCATGCAAGTCAACAACTCTTGATCGTAGGTCTTCTGAGAGCTCTTTTGTGCCAGGCATGGTTCACATCAGGCAATGCTTCTTGAGAACAGCAAATTCAACACTGGTGTGTGTTTTTTATAGGGCAGGGCAGCTTTAACCAACACATCCAATCTCATCACATTGATTGGACTCCAGGTTGGCTGACTCCTGGCTCCAATTAGCTCTTGGAGAAGCCATTAGCCTAGGAGTTCACATACTTTCTCCACCCTGCACTGTGAATGTTTACATGTTTTTTTTCAATAAAAACATGAAAACATATCATTTTTTGTGCAGTATTAGTTTAAGCAGACTGTGTTTGTCTATTGTTGTGACTTAGATGAAGATCAGAACACATTTGATGACCAATTTATGCAGAAATCCAAGAAATCTCAAAGTTTTCACATACTTTTTCTTGCAACTGTAGATAGATAGATAGATAGATAGATAGATGGATGGATGGATGGATGGATGGATGGATAGATGGATGGATGGATGGATGGATGGATGGATAGATAGATAGATAGATAGATAGATAGATAGATAGATAGATAGATAGATAGATAGATAGATAGATAGATAGATAGATAGATAGATAGATAGATAGATAGATGGATGGATGGATGGATGGATGGATGGATGGATGGATAGATAGATAGTCGTTTACTGTTATTGCATTGTAAAAACCGCAACAAAACTACATTTGTCAGTCTCCTCTGTTGCAGCAAACATAGTTGTCCAAGTGGTGGTTAGAAATCTGCAGCCCCACGTCGTCCATCCTGCTGGTGAAGGAGCGAGAAGGATGCTTGGTAGGGCAGGTTTGTGTGAGGCAGCTATTAGCCTAGCCTGCAGCCCTGCTTGTTTGTCCCACTTCTGCCACACGACGCCATCTCTGCCTCCTCCCCGCTGGCTGTAGGTGTCGTGCTGCTCCATGTCCTCTTCCTTTCGGTCTCCGATCGCCCCGTCCTCCGGATAACCTCCATCACAAAAGGTGTAAACTCCGTGGACACGCTGTCAGTTCTGGTGTAAGTGTAGGGCTTTGTTTTGCTGCTAGTGATGGAGCACGCTGTGTTCGTACGCGCCGCCCCATGCTACCTCAGTAGGTAGCATTCAGTGGTCCCTGTTGATCAGGGAGTGTGCCGTGGCAGTTACTGGTAGTTGTTGTTAGCTTTTAGGCTAGCCAGGAGTTGTAGTGGAGACTGAGGTCTTCTTTTCACCTTTTTAGGGGTTTTCTGGATGGAAATTTCCTGTTCTTTCTCTCAGAGGTGTCCTGGACCATCCATCTTCTTGGTTTTCACAGGTTTCAACATATGTTATCAACTTAATTGTGAAAAATGCTACAAGTCTAGCAAAACATCACAGATTTTTAAAACAAAAAGAAGGTATTGGGTGGTAATTTGTTTGTTTTGGTTAAATCCTGGAATCTCTCATTTTTACATCCCTATCCAGTCATGAAGACCTTTACCTTGAAGGTCATCCATAGCCTGTCCTCTCCTTACCTTTCAGACCTCCTTCCTGGGCTCTTCTCCCTCTGTCCACCTCACTGTCCCACCTCACCACCACTGGATCTAGATCTTAGCTGCTCAGCTCCCTGCCTGGAACCTCCCACCATCGGGAACATCGCCTTTCTCTCTGTTTTTAAATCCTGTCTCAAAACCATCTAGATTTGAAATGCCCAGTGGATTTCTAGTTAAATATATTTTCAATAATTAAATTTTTTTTGACCTCTAATTTCATCACACTTAACCTTACAGTTTTAATTGAATTTTAAATCTTTGAATGAACCCGGGCCCCCTCTCTCCTGTCCTTTTCATGCTGGGTAAAACCTCCACTGAGTCTGAGCCTTTAGTGTTTCTTTCTCTGTGAGACGGCGTCAGATTCATATCATTCTCTATGATTTCAAAAGGCTTTGTAAAACCGTCTTATTAAAGTCACAGAGTACAGTCTGAAGTGTTGATGACACCAGAGATAGTACCACTCTTTTCATCATTTAGATCATGACAGGCCCTGTGCTCTGATAGCTAAATAATGAAGCCACATCTGTCTCAGCAGAACCAGAACTTAAAAACACAGAGTCTGTATTAAAATAATAGAACCTGCAGAGCTGATGCAGGGCAGTGTCCTGTTAAATCTTCCTCCACACCTTGCTTTATAGAGATAAATAAGCCAAAATGTGCTGGGGCTCATCAGTAGTCAAATAAGGAAAGATTATCACCGCAGGTCCCCCTCTTAAATTATTTTCACAAATGGCTTGGCTCAGAAAAGACGGATTACCACAATAATGTTCCTGCATCGTCTCATTCAGCAGCAAAACGGGAAATTATCTCCATCCTCCCGACGGCCAAGTCCCCGCTGTTTTACTGAGCGCTCTGCTGGCTGCTGTGTTCCCACTCCGTGGCAGGAACACATGAAATACTGAAGCATCTACGGCGCTAATGTTACAGATAAATAAAAAATGGAGGCCGTTTTAGTGTGATGACAGTGTAAGAGGATCCAGAGAGAGAGCGCTCCATCATTTCATAACTGTGAGTGCTGGTTTATGGGAGGACAAACTGTAAACAAAGACTTTTAGTGTGAGTCTGATAAAGAATATTTCCATCACTGTACTAAAATAAATGAGAGTTAAACAGGACTGATACTGACATTATCAAAGGGACGGGTCGTTTGTAAGAACTGAAGCAGCTTTGGTTTAACAGAACTTTGTTTCCTCATCCAGACGTGGTGTTAGGAAACCAAACCAGTCTGCTGTTCACATCCAATGTAGTATTTAGATTCCTTTTTCTGTGCTGAGTAACAGAGCCTGTACATCTGGTGTAGCTCAGACGTACAGTGCCAGTTTTCATTAGATCTGGACATACCCAGCCCGTGGTGCAGTTATACCCGGCCCACCAGATCATATGATATTTTCATTAGAACTGGTCCACCAGAATGAGGTCTGCAGATTTCCTCCAGTATAAAAATGTAAACCTAACCATGATGATTAATAAGGTCCTGGTTGGGTCGTAAAAATTAGAAAAACAGAAAAAAAAAAAGATAAAAAAATCAGGAATGTGGGAAAGAATCTCCTTTTCTCTCTATCTTTTCAATTTTGCATCTCACAGTTATGACTAAAAGTTATGGTTTGACTTTTATTTCATATTTAATTCTTTACATCTCATGACTTTGACCTTTTTATCTCATATTTTTTACCTTTTAGATTCATAATTTAACATTTTAAATCCTACTTTGACCTTCTAAAGTCATGATTTTGACTATTATCTCATGTTTTGACCTTTTTCAACTACTAACTTTGACTTTTATCAAATTTTTTTAACTTTAAAACTCATGATTTTTAATCTTTTTATATTTTGACATTTTAAACTCATGATTTCGATGTTTAAGGTATTTTGGCTGTTCAAAATCACAATTTTGAATTTTAGCTCAGTTTTTGACTTTTAAAATCCATGGTTTCAGCATTCTATCTCATATTTTGCCTTTTAAAAACATTATTTTGACTTCAAATGTCATGTTTTTACCTCTTAAGTTAAGTTTGACTTTTTATCTGAGATTTTGAGTTTTTAACTTATCATGTTCACCTTTTAATCGCAAAATCATTAGTGCCAAGTTTTTACCCAATAATTAATTTCTAATGAAAATAAGGTCAACATTTTACGGTTAAATATTGACCCTGTTAGGCCCTCAGGTTAGACTTAAATCCAGAATCCGGCCCCTGCTGTGATTGAGTTTGACACCCCCTGCTCTAAATGGACCTGTACGCTGCAGGTATCATCAGAAAATTCCTGCTGCATGACATCGCCTGCAAAAAAACCTGTAGAGATAAGCTGTAAAGTCGCCTGCAAAGAAGTTGGTGCATTCAAAGGCAGTAGGTTACATGCAGGGGTAGATTGTACTCTGAGGTGGGGGTCTATTTGGGCAGCTAATGTGAACAGACTTTTTTGAATTCACATATATGTGTGAATGTAATGGACAGTGACAAAAACATGACAGATGGAGCACAGAGGGAGAGAAAGTTAGAAAGAAAGCTCCTGGTAAAAGATGCAGCAAAATGCTTATAAAGTGATTGAAATTTTCACCACTGAGGGAGCAGGCTAGGGTAGCTAAGCAGCCTGGGTAATATCAGTGTGACAGCTCAGCCCTGAGGCTACACAGAAGAGCTGAGATAGAGGCCAAAAAGTCCCTTCTCTTGGTCTGACCTTCCTGTTAGAACAAATATATTTATGAGTCCAGTTTAAAATCTGCAGTGTAAATATAATGATGTTTCAAACCACAATTCAGAGTTCTGAATGATGGAAATATCTTTGGAAGGGGGTTTTGGACATGACCCATTTACTGTGAGTGATAAAAAGAGCTGAGAAAATGAGGATGCATGTGTCCTGAACACACAGAGCTTTGGAGATGATCAGTACAAGTCTTGTTTCTTCTCACTGTTCCTATAATTCTACTCTCTCTCTCTCTCTCTCTCTCTCGCCTGTCCCGCACTGCGCTGTATCGCTGTGTGCTCAGAGTGAACCAGGCCTGCAGCTCTACCGCTGAACAGCTTTTTTTCTGCTGTGTTTGGTATAAATGGAGTGGATGTGGGGAGTGAGAGGGGGTAGACGAGGTCTGAGAGAGTCCTCATGTTTCTGGTCTCTGCAGCCTCAGACGAGTTAATCGATTCCCTGCAGGGCAGCTCGACACTCCCAGCTGTGAGAAGTGTTACCTGTGTTTGTTACTCAGACCATTTTATTAACTTCAAGGTGTGACACTAAAGCCTTTCATTTCTTTATGGAAAAACGCTTTTGAAGTTAAATGAAAAATCTGTAACTTTTAGAGCGAGCCGATCCTGCAGGCAGGCGAGAGATGCAGTACAATTACCTACAAGTGCTCTGGCAGCAGCGTGACCTCAATTATGAGTCCTATTAATACCTCAGCATACATGGACAGTACCAGCAAAGATGGAGGGTTAACTAACATGTCACATGCATCAGTGCAGTAGGCTGTAGACATATTTATCCATGCTTATATACTCTACAGAGAGCAGAATGGATGCCGCATTAGTATTTACATCCATGTTCAGCAGGAATGGTTGCTATATTTGAGGATGATGGTAAGTCTAGCTCTTAGTAAAGCCTGATTTTGTGACTGATTGGCTTTCTTTGTGTGTAATGGAGAAACTGTGCAGAGCTCAAGTAAGAAAATGTGAATCCAGCGTGAGAGCTGAGATTAAAAAAAAAAAAGATTGCCTTCTCTCAGCTTTTTGTCCATTTATCTGCAACTGCACAAATATTTAACCAAATTTGCATGAGTGAAAGTAAAGAACTGAACTCACCTACCTATAGCTGCCATGACCTATGCTTATATTAACCCTCAGAGCTCTGATGCCATGGATCCGTGCTGCAGGCACATCCCTTTGTAAATGGCCTGGTAACTTTAGAACCATAAGTCGTAGGCACTAACTTGTTTTTTCCTATGAAAGCTCTCCATTGTGCCTTTCTGATTATATTCTCCATTCATAGCTCTTACAGAACTTTTCTGGTGAGCCCGGGACTTGGCTGACTTTCCAGGGTCTCATATTCAACAGGAAGTGACAAGTATATAAAAACGTCAATAACTTTTGAACCATTGTCATAGACACCTACTCCTTTTCCTCTGAAAGCTGACCTTTTTGCCGTTCATTTGCTACCCTCGATGTCTCTGTAGCCCTAAAGGACGCCGTTCTAGTGAGCTTGGAACTTCGGTGACTTTTTTGTGGTCTTTAAATATTAAATCCATGGTGTTAAATCAGATAATAAGCGTTTTTTTTTTTAATCTATTTTTAATCCATTTTACTTCAGCTCACTGCCATGGGCATCACCATATTGTTTACCCACAATGCATTGTGGGAGGGACTGTCGACCAATGGCTAGCTGTTGCGTCTCTACTGCTTTGAGGAATGACACTAATGAGCCTAACTGCAAAAAAGATCTTCAGTTTTCTTTCTGTTGTTAGAGTCCTGCCTGGCTCTGCCCAACCACATTATCAAATCAAAAAAGGATATTCTGACGGAAGAAAATGGACTTTACATTTTATAAGAGGCTATATTGTGGTACTGCATGAATAAATCAAATGTATTTTTGCTGCTCTGATAACTATTACTACTTAATGGCTTAACTTTACAATGAAACATGATTTTCCTGACCTCCATGTGCCCCCCCATTCGGCTGGGACCCAGAAAGCTCCCTCCTTTTGCCCCCCCTTATGGGCGTCCTTGCTCAGAGATTTCTAGAGGATTGAATAGATTTCCAGTTGACTCTGTCCTCATGTGTAAGAGGAAACATGGCGTTTAGAGCAGAGCAGCCAAACAGAACAGATGTTTAGCTTGTTGTCTTGGCACTTTGCTCTCCCTGGAGTTTGTTTTCTACGTTGTTTTTCGAATAAATCAGAGGCAGCAGAGTGAATATTTCAGATTCTTTGGGAGAGAGGAAAAGTGGGGTTCACCTCTCTGCTGCTCTGCTTTCCCCAGGCCGGCCGTAACTCATTGATTTGCTCCGAGCCAGTTTGCTGGGGGCGAAGGATGGGGAATGCTTTGCAGAAAGACCCCCGAGGCAAACCCTTTGGACAAAAACCCACTCTATTTGACATGATTTAAATAGATATTCTCTTCAATGTACTCATGCAGCTGTCGAGCTTCAGCCGACATTTATAACAGCAGATCAAGTGTTTCAGTGTTTCCAGTCCAAATCCAATTTTACTCTATTTTCTGTTTTAGCAAATACACTATATTGCCAAAAGTATTCGCTCTCCTGCCTTGACTCACATATGAACTTCAGTGACATCCCATTCTTAATCCATAGGGTTTAATATGACGTCGCTCCACCCTTTGCAGCTATAACAGCTTCAACTCTTCAGGGAAGGCTTTCCACAAGGTTTAGGAGTGTGTTATTTGAATTTTTAACCATTCTTCCAGAAGCACGTTTGTGAGGTCACACACTGATGTTGGACCAGAAGGCCTGGCTCTCAGTCTCTGCTCTAATTCATCCCAAAGGTGTTCTATGGGGATGAGGTCAGGACTCTGTTCAGGCCAGTCAAGTCCATCCACACCAAACTCTCTCATCCATGTCTTTATGGACCTTGCTTTGTGCACTGGTGCACAGTCATGTTGGAACAGGAAGGGGCCATCCCCAAACTGTTCCCACAAAGTTGGGAGCATGGAATTGTCCAGAATCTCTTGGTATGCTGAAGCATTCAGAGTTCCTTTCACTGGAACTAAGGGACCAAGCCCAGCTCCTGGAAAACAAGCCCACACCATAATCCCCCCTCCACCAAACTTTACACTTGGCACAATGCAGTCAGACAAGTACCGTTCTCCTGGCAACAACAAAACCCACACTCTTCCATCAGATTGCCAGAGGGAGAAACTCGATTCCTCACTCCAGAGAAGGCATCTCCACTGCTCTAGAGTCCAGTGGCGGCGTGCTTTACACCACCACATCCCACGCTTTGCATTGCACTTGGTGATATATGGCTTGGATGCAGCTGCTCATCCATGGAAACCCATTCCATGAAGCTCTCTACCACTTGAGCTAATCTGAAGGCCACATGAAGTTTGGAGGTCTGTAGCGACTGACTTTGCAGAAAGTTGGCGACCTCTGTGCACTATGCTCCTCAGCATCCGCTGACTTCTCTCCGTCATTTTACGTGGCCTACCACTTGGTGGCTGAGTTGCTGTCGTTCCCAATGGCTTCCACTTTGTTATAATACCACTGACAGTTGACTGTGGAATATTTAGGAGCCAGGAAATTTCACCTCTGGACTGGTTGCACAGGTGGCATCCTATCACAGTACCACGCTGGAATTCACTGAGCTCCTGAGAGCGAGCCATTCTTTAACTAATGTTTGTAGAAACAGTCTGCATGCCTAGGTGATGATTTTATACACCTGTGGACATGGAAGTGATTGGAACACCTGACTTCCATTATTTGGATGGGTGAGTGAATACTTTTGGCAATATAGTGTATGTGCAGAGGCTCTGGCTTGTAATTTAAAAATTAAAAGCCCACTGTAATATTTAAAAATATCTACTCCTTTGGTACATTCAGTGTAAAATACTGACATTTGGTAGGCAAGTGTATCAAGTCAGGACCCACATAAAGCCTCTTCAAGCCACATCACTAAATCAACAGGAAGTCCACCATATTGAAGTTTTGGGTTATTTGGGCATTCAGGCTTCCTTCCTGTACACTGCAGAAATCCTCTGACAACTCGGTTGTTGCCGGCCTCATCACTGATAGGGATGAGAGGGAGTACAGAGAACTAAACCAGGACTTTGTGCACTGGTGTCAGCAGAACAATCTCCAGATCAATGAATGGAAAACCAAGGAACTGGTGGTAGATTTCAGCAGATACAAACAGCCTCCTGCTGCACCAGTGAACATCCAGGAGATGGAACTTGAGGTTGTGGACTCATATACTCGTAAGTATTTGGGTTTTCACCTTAATGATAAGCTGGACTGACACCAACGCTCTGTATAAGACAGGCCAGAGCGGAGTCCATCTGCTGAGGAGACTGGGGTCGTCTGGAGTGTAGGGAGCTTTCCCTATGACTCTGTGATGGCATCAGCCATCCTGTATGGCGTCGTCTGCTACAGACAGGAAGAGACTAAATAAACTGGTAAGGTAGGCCAGTTCTGTCCTGGGCTGCCCCCTCGATCCTGTAGAGGTGGTGGGTAACAGGAGAAAGATGACAAAGCTGTCAACATCCCCCGCCCGCTACATGGCACAGTAACGGGACGGGGCAGCTCCTTCATCGCCGGTACCACGGGTCCTTCCTTCCTGACTGTTGAGCCAAGCCTGCCTCAGTACACGGACTAAACTCTCTCACTCTAACACTGTGTAAATACAGTCCAGTTATCTTTTATATCCTGGTGCAATATTGTTGTCTTTTCTCATTCTCAGGTGCAGTCATTGACTCACACCCACCTTCTTCCCATGTGCACTGTGTGCATAAAAGCTGTCAAGGTAATGGAGGATTATCTATTACATAAATGTTTATAACTTTGTGTGAACGGTGTGATGAATAGTGTATCCTCTTTGCTGCTGTATCACTGCAAGCCTCCTCACTGTGGGATAAATAAAGAATTATCTTATGACTACTTAAAGGGCTTTCATGAGATCAACTCAAAATGCAGTTTGCTGCTAAAGAAGACTATTGCAAGAAAAAAGACGGTATTCAGCTCGCATATAAAACTGAAGAAGTGTGACAAACTTTGTGGCGTCTCCAGAAGGTTTGGTGTCTCACTATGGCAAGGTTGTTATAGTTAACTAAAACTAACTAAATAACTAAAACTAAAATTCAAAAACCAATTTAATTGACTGAAACTAAATAAAAACTAAGCTTTACCAAAAAACAAAAACTGTATAGTGTGCTCACATAACTAAAATAAAATCAAAATGGAGACAAAATATCCTTTGTTATATTCTCTGACACAACCAGACTGACTGGCACCCACACCAGAGTCTGGGGAGTGTAAAATGGCATGATCTGATTGGTTAAGACCTCACATAGAGGTAGTTTTATGTCTGGGTTGTATTCAAACATCATCATTAAGTAGATAAATGATAAGGGTAGCCTGTATTAATATGTTTTTAAAAACGTATGACGCTCATTCAGCCCTGATATCTATCCGTAAAAAACTTAAACTAACATTAAAACTAATAAAAATGAAACCAAAATGACACATTTTAGCAAAATAAAAACTAACAAACCAGAAGTCAAAACTAATAAAAACTAAACTGAAATCGAACAGAAAGTGAAAACCAAATAAAAATAAAAACTAATGAAAAATCCAAAACTATTATAACCTTGCGCCATGGCACAGGAAGTAGCTTTAAATTAATTAACAGAGACAAATCATCAATCTCTCATAAATAGGGTCAAAGGACGGAAATTAGCCACTGGCTACAATCCTACATATTTACATGCAAGTGTTTAATAATATGTACTGACCCTGATATTTAAAAAAAAAAAAACAAAACAAGATTTTGTAAATCCCTTGATCAACCCCCCATGCAATCATGTGAAACTAAAAGGTCTGCTTGGTAACTTTCGGACCGTACTAACCTGTTTATTCCTACAAATGCTCTCCGTTGTGCCTTTCTTATCATGTCTTCCATACATTTGTGGCTCTTACAGAACATTTTCTAGTGAGCCCAGAAGTTGGCTGACTATCTGGGGTCTCTGAGGACAGCGTATTCGTATGCAACCAGAGATATTTTATAAAAACTGTAAATACGTATATATGGTCTGGAACTTCAGCGACTTTTTAGGGTCTTAAGAGGTTAAATTCATCCAATAATGAACGTCTTTTTATCCGGTTTTTATCCATTTTTGATCATGTACTTTGGCTTTATTCAGTGGGCAGCGCCATGTTTGTCGACATGCAATGCATTGTGGGAGTTGCAGTTGAGTTGTGTCTCTACTGCTTAGAGGAGTGGCACAAATGAATCCAACTGCAAAAAAGCGCACTGACGTTTTCTATGTATAAATGTAGATATTTTGAAAACCGTTAGTCACAGAATGTTTGTTTTTTCACTGTTTTGTCTCCAAGAGATGGAGAACAAATCTATGCAAAGAAAAGGCTTCATCACTGATGTTAACTGTGTGTTAGCAATAAGAATCTGCCAGTTTCAATTTCCATTTTTTTTCTTTTGTTTTTAGGGTCCTATAACTTTTTCAAACGTCAAGTGACATGACTGTAGTAGATATATTCTTAAAGCCCAGGTTGTCCTGAAAAAAAAGGATGTACAGAGCTTGACTGTGCACCGCTGGGTTGATGTTTTATAAGCTTTTTAAGACAAAAAGGCCAGACGAGACATGATGAGGAAAAATAGCTATGAGCTCTAATGGTTCAGGTCCTACTTACTCTAAATAAGTGGAAGAAACTAAAAATGAATCTCAAACAAAAGCACCGGTCTCTGGGGGATAAAATTATAAAATTAAAAGTCCACAATATGTGTAGGTTCTTATTTTCATCCACTTTACAACACTACGGAGAATGGTTGTTGAAAAGAGTGATGTATGAAGTCAGTGACATCAATTTGCATTAAAACATTTTAGTGCATTATCTTTTTGTGATTAATTTGTCTGGATCATTTAAACAGCACTAATCAATACACAAACTGGCTTCAATTTACCACCTCACCGTGTGCTGCCAATCCCCTCTGTCTCCAAAACGTTGCTGCACATTCAAACATCAGGTCTGTTTGTTTACAGACCAGTTTACATCCTCAGTGACACATGCTAACTTTAAGCCTGGAGCCCATCAGAGAGTGCTACTAACTCCATCTGACAAAGATTAAAACATTGTTAAAGACTGTTTAAATTATCTCCGACTTAGGAGAAGAATAGAACCAATCAGAAGACAGTCGAGCTAAATGTGACGAAAATCCCTGAAGCATTTTAGAGATATCACAGTCACACAAACGTCCCAGCTGGACGGAGGGACAGACAGATAAAGACATGACGCCTCGGGCCCTGGCTACTGGCAGCACAGAGGAATAAATGGATTTGGTGGAGAAAAATCATCATGTTTGGACTGGGAGAATGCTGAATATTCACTTCCTGGTTTGACATGGAAGCCTCTGCTCCCCCCTCACTCAGTCATTATTGACAGTTCAGAGCAGATTTTATTGAGTCTAAAGAGGCTGAACGGGGTCCGTATTTAATACCTGAGCAGCAGAGAGGGCCGTCTCTGCTTTCTATAGTAAACTTGGCTGTTTGCTTCTGCTCTCTATATTAATGCTTACTCTGAAGTTGTTATCCATGAGAATAGCCACAAATCCTGCAGCCTTGAGTTGAACGCAGCAGCAGAGAGAGCTGGCTCAGTCAGGTGGCGTTATCATTGCTGCTGATTGAGTTTGTTTATGAAATCCAGTGGATTCGTCTGCAGGCTTATCCACATGATGGAGGTGGAGAGGCTCATTATTCACTCTCATCAGACAGCTTTCTAATCAGCTCCACACCTCCGCAAACAGCTCCTGTGGGCATCTGGCAGCAAACGCTCCACTGTGTTAGATCCACTGAGGAGAGAGGCATCGGACTTGACTTTCTCTTACAACCCGTGATGCTCGGATTCAATGAATATGGCTCTAAAGCAGCATTATGCAACGTTTACACCTTAAAATAGTAGTTTAGTAGTAAAAGGGAGAATGGCATCTGTCCAGTCTTTACAGAGCTCCTGATTTTAACACAAGCTTTGGATCTTCTTCAGGAATGTGCTGTTCTTAGCTGGTTTTATTATTTCAGAGCAAACCTTAGTGGTCACCGTAGATTATTTATCTATCCCTCTATCTCTACCTTTACCTGTGGTGTACCATCAGGATCAGATTTAGTCTCCTTTCACTGCTTTGCAGGTGCTGCACAGATATACCTGACCCTGAGGATCCTGAGGCCTGTCTGCTGTCTAAGTTAGACTGTCTAAATCAAACTTAATCTCGGTCCAACCTGAGGGCCGAAAACAAGGCCAACATTTAACCATTAACTGTCAACCTCATTTTCACTAGCAATGAATTATGGGGGGTGGAACCTTAGCACTGATGTAAATGATTTTGAGATTTAAAAAAGTAAAAGTGTAAAGTTTAAAGGCTCAAAATCCGAAATAAAAATTCAAACTTATTAGCTCAAAAGGCATTTAAAGTCAAAATCATGTTTTTAAAAATCAAATACATAAGAAAGAAGGTTTAAATCCTGATGTTAAGGGTGAAAACACGAGATAAAAATTTTAAATCATGAGTTTTAAAGGCCAAAATATGAGCTAAATTTAAAAATCATTGGTTAAAAATGTCAAAGCCTGAGAAAAAAATACATTTGCATTTCACAGGTCAAAATATTACTTAAAATTTAAAAGTGAGGATACAAAAGGCCAAATTGTGAGATAAAAGTCAAAGTAGGAAGCTAAACAGGTCAAAGTGTGAGACTAGAAAAGCACTCAGAGAGCACAGACCTCCACCATCAGCCCTATCTCCCAATAGTAAAAAACCCTTTAAAAAAATTCCTGGACCCGTCCCCACATGCCCCCCACCATGGCATTCGCCAATCACTCCCCCACCGGTGGGGTGAAAACATGCTGAGGAAAAGCATTGGCTCCACCATGGGTGGACTATCAAGGCAGAAGCACTGCCTGCTGGTGCCAACAGATGCACTGACAGTCTCACCCATGGTCTCACTGGACGACTGGGAGTCATGGTAGAGGGTGAATATTCCTCTATTCCTCCCAGCATTGTGAGTATTCTCGCTATGATTCGCTGTCTTTCTCTCTGTTACGCTTCGACTCGTCTCCTCGACCGGGCGTGCGTCTTTCAATCTCTATAAACTCCAAAACTTTAAATGGAAACACAGCCAAAATGCTGCTGGGATTGAAGTTACTCATGTCTGCCATCTCCTGGTGTAGAGTGGTAACAGCGCAGACCTCCGCCATTAGCCCTATCTTCCAATAGTACAGAATCCTTTCAAAAATTCCTGGATCCAGACGGTGATTCGGATCACTCCCAAAATCTAATCAGTTCTTCCTTATGCCATTTCCTGAAAGTTTCATCAAAATCCGTTCACAACTTTTTTAATTTATGTTGCTAACAAACTAACACACAAACCCACCCGATCACATAACCTCCTTGGTGGAGGTAAAAATAAAATAAAATCATTAGTTAAGAGGTCAAAATATTACTTAAAGTTTTAAAAACTGAGGATCAAAAAGGTAAAGAATAAGATAAAATGTCAAAAATGTGATTGAAAAGGTCAAAATATGAAATAAAAAGTCTAAACTATAACTTTGCCTGAACTGTGAGAAGCAAAATCAAAAAAGAAAAAAGAAAACAGAAATTCATTTCCCCACATTCCTGACTTTTTATCTAATTAGAATAAAAATATGACAGGATCTGCAGCTGTACCACGGGCCAGAGTTTGACACCCCTGGTCTAAATGATACCAGCTGCTGGAGGGCAGCTCAAAAACTCCAAATCCAAATAAGACTTTTAGACACTAAATGTTCCACCCACCTCATCGAGTCCATCCTCAGTACTTTTTCAGAAAACAGCAGCCAGAAACTTTGGTGGTTTTTGACTCCTTTATAACCTCCATCGACAGAGTCAATGCTTTTATTGCTTCTAAATAACCACAAAAATACAGACAATATTCAGACCTTAAAAAAGTTATCCATGCTGTAACTTTATCCAGACTCACTCTCCTCCCAACTATCACTCTAAAATCACTCTCTCACCACCGGAAAGAGCTGCAAGGCTTCTGACTGGTTTATCCAGACGACATCACATCACCCCAGATTTAGCTCCCAGTAAGTTTAAGAATTTAATTTAAGATTTCACTCACCACTTCTGAACACTGGACACAAGCTTTATTTAGGCTCCAGGCTGGCTCAGGGTGGAGCCTCCTGGTGGTCACAAAGTCCAGACTTACAACCAAAGGTGAGTCTTTTCAATCAGCGCCGTTGACGTTGGAATGACCTGCCTGTGGAGATAAGTCAACACTCCTGTCTCTGAGCTCGCTTGCCGCTCCTTTGACCTCATGGTTTGGTTTCTGCTCTGATATCATTGTCAGCTGTGAGGCCTTCTATAGAGAGGTGTGAGCCTTTAAAATCACGTCCAATCAGATTAATTTAGCTCAGGTGGACTCCAGTCCAGGTGTAGAAACATCTCAGCGAAGATCAGACAAATGGAGGCACCTTATCTACATGTGATATATATGCGATATTCAGTTTTTTATTTTCATAAATTAGAAGAATCTGAAATTCTGTTTTCACATTGTCATGATGGGGCACTGAGTGAAGATTATTGAGATATTTTTTCTCAACCATAGCATCAGACTACAGAAAAAAGACATTAAAACAGTGAAGGGGTGTGAATAGTTTCTGAATGAGCTAACTCCGCCTACCTCCGTAATTCAAAAAATGCACAGAAAGTGAACAGTTTGGTACTGAGGGGAGGGAGGGGAAAAGGACGGGGCTTTCCAGATGAGGCGGGAGTGACAGTGATGTCCCCTTGTCAGAGAGAGACACAGACAGGGTCCCACAGCACTGCTGCCTCATAGCGATCTTTTAAAGTGGAGGAGTTTTCCCCTGTAGCGTCCCCCTGAGCAGCTATAGTGTCGTGGTGGACCGTGATGGTTCTGAGCACTACCTGTTCGGTCCGTTGGCTCCAGCAGCGGCGTTACTATAGCCGGAGCTCTCGGAGCAGAGACACTGCAGGTGCAGGCAGGAGAGGATGGGAGTGGTCTCTGAATGGTAAAGTCAGTTAGAGGCGGTAACGCTCTACCTTTTGTATAGAGTTTGTGACGTAGAAACCTAGTGATGGTCGGTTTCTACGTCACATAAGCCCCACCTTTTCAGAAAAGATTTTTCAAGGCAGATGTCCGTTTGAGCTAATTAAAAGCTGTAAAATCCAGATTTTTATCAGTTTGGTGCGAATTTCAGCTTTAACACCAGCACTGATGTGTTTAGTCATAGTTCAGTCAGATACCTCAGTGAACAGTAGGAAAATAAAGTTAAAGTGTTCTCTACCTCTTAGTGTTATTTTAGTTCATACGTTTTTAAGTCGGGTCTTGAGTTGTGGTTTATACGGGCCGTTCTGGGCTCCTTCATCCGTGTCTTGGATTTATAAGATTTTCTTTTTTGTTTCAAAATTCATAAACTCATAGTGACTTCATCCAATCTTCATCCCCATTTTTCTTTCTTTATGCGAAGTATTCTTTTTCAATCTTAACTTTACTTTCTCAAAAACAAACCTGCACAATTTTCAAATTTATTACCTTTAAAAAAAAGTTAAAATGAAAATATCTCTTTTGGAAGTATATATGAAAAAGAAAAAAGTTCAGTTGAAATTATTCACAAAAAGATAAATAAAGCAAAACATGAAATAAGGTGATAATCTTTTTATTCCCATTAAATATCAACAGTGGAGCGTGTTTTCCTGGATTGGCGTTTACGTGTTTTTCTGAACACTAGAACTGCTGATGGGTCAAATTTACCCCAGGCTGTTCTTTAACTGTATCTTATTTGATGTGTTTACAGTTTTAAAGACTGTCAGGCTTTGACTTTTCCTACAAGTTTGTTTTAAAGCACCTGGTGTCATAAAAAAATCTTTGCCTTAACCAATTTTTCTTTTTTTTAACAGACATTTATACCTAGAGCCACCATGCAGGTCAAATTTACCCCATAAGAAAGCCTCGATTTTCCCTCTGTTTTATTTCACAGCAGCAATAAATAAATGGGGCTATGGAAATACCTTCTCTCCACTGCAGCAATGCCTCATCAGAAGTCGATAGGAGGGAAAAAAGACATTTACCATTTTTAAATGTCAAAAGGTAATCTCAGTGCTTTCAATGATGAAGAATCCAGTGATGAGGAAGTTTAGGGATTAACAATCATGTGACAGATCATCTTCCAACAGTAATCTAGTTTGCTATCTGTAGTTAATAAAGCTGTTCAGTGTCAGAGGTTACTAACAGTCCTTGATCAGTGCTATTTATGAAAATCAAGGCCCTTTAATGACAGGTACATTTGACCCGTTGGCTGTTTTAGGTTTGTAGAGATCCACGGCGGTTCTATTGTTATGGAATATTATCAAATCTACATTCTTAGACAGAAACTGAGACCTCTCAACATTCACAGTGTCCTCCACTGGTGACTAATCTATGTCACAGAAGTGGCTGATATGGAGAAACAGAAGAAGGCAGAGTTTTCGCTCCATCACTAAAGTAGACAGCTCCACTTCCCAGTGCGCTGCTACACTGACGACAGGCTTGTGTGAGGCAGCACCACTAGTTTCTGTTTGGGTGTGATTTCAGCAGTGGCTGCTGAGCTCTGCTGGTGGAAAGCTTCATCTTGCTTCACACATCCCTGTGAATTACTGATGCCAGTGGATGGCCAGATAAAACACCTGGGCAAGCACTCTATGCGTTAGTTTGGCTAACTCTGTAACATTTACCGTACATTTACAATAACAACAGCAATTCTGTGATTTTCCCTGTCAAGCTCCCATTCAGTAACAGCAGACTTCAGAACCTCAGCGTTATTTTCTCCCAGTCTTACTGGTTTTTAGACGGCTGTGATTGTCAGAGGTTCGGCCGTCTGTTAGTGAAACTCTACGTCTCTGACTTTAAACAGAACAACACGTCCACTACTGCAGGCTATGCCTGTTTAGTTTACCTGCTGCTCTCAGGTCAGCTGAGGCGTGTTTATGACATTTAATAAGCAGAGTTAAAGCAGGCAGCACCACCTACTGGTCACACAGAGAATTATGACACAAGCTGTGCTGTATTGATTTAAATCCCCCTTTATTTTAATTGATTTTTTGCTGATTCAGCACCTATCCTTGTGTAACCCACTGAAAAAAAGGGTAAAAACAAACATAGAAACACAGTAAAATAGTGTATTGTTCCTTTAAAAACATGTAATGGAAAATAAGCCAATCAGATCTGGGGGGATACCAGCTGCACAGCTAACATAGCGTGGTGAATGTGCAGGTCACAACTTGTCCATGAGAGCGTTTTGGAGTTGTTGGATTGTGTATTTAATGAGCTTCCATAGCGTTAGCTGTGCAGCTGGTATATCAGTCCTGACAACTGAAGGAAACGAACCTGTTACTAAGACTACAGGAATTATGGCAATGGGTGAATTTGCCAAAATGTTGAAGTATCCCTTTAAAGGGCAAATATATGAGATAGGATATCAAAGTTGTGAGTTTTAAGAATGGAAATTTTACATAAAATTCATGATGAGTTTAACACAGCGATACTCAACATGTGGCTCTGGAGCTACATGTGGATATTTTGTGTTTATTTGTGGCTCTTTTATGTCTTAATTTAAAATATTATCCACCAAGAAAACCTTAGAAAAGGGAAACTACCTCAGAAATTAATCACATTAATCCGTTTGTTCCTAGACTAATGCAGAAGGCTTCCTGTTGACATTAAATGCCACTTGTTTCTTTTTGTTTTGGTGCTATATTATTATTATATTTAGGTGCTAACTTTTCTAGTCATCATAACTCAAACTGAATCAGGAGGCTGATGCTCAGCTCTAGGCGATAGATTCTGATCTCTGTTAAAGGCTGACGATTACAAACGCTAGAAGACCATAAAATAATCAAAGAATAGAATTTTAATTAGATAACAGTATTTATTCAAATTTATTTAAAAATCCAGCCCCCACATCATCTGTCAGAATGAAAGCTGGCCCTGTGCTAATGTAGATGAGGATGTTTTATCTGCCGTTCTGATGTACGTTGATTTTTATCCTCAAACCTCTTGTTCCTCTCACATTTCTTTAACAATCTAAATTACGCTGCCTCTGTGTTTAACATGTTCTTATTACAAACTGCTGACTTATTCTGCCGTTGTCTATAAAGATCAAGAAAAAAAACACTTTCAGAAAGTCTTAAAAATAATAATAAGAAAGGCAGAGATGTGCGTTTTTCCTCTCAGTGCTGGACGTCTGATATGAAGCAGCACATCCTCCTCCATTGTCCTTCTGCTGGTGGAGGCTTTTAATTTTGTGATTACCTTCCATCTGATGCCCGCAGATCTGAGATGTCTCTGCATGAGGATTCAGCCGACCATTACTCACATCTGCTCTGAACGCTGAAGCTTTTGTTAATGCTCCATTGAGTGGCACAAAATGCGAGTGGCACAGGGAACTTAATTATTGATCACAAAGACACACAGTGTAAGTGGGGGCAGAATGTAGTAAGTATGAATGGAGGCGTGCAGCCATGTTTGATTGTGCTGCCGCTTCACAGTGAACTCACCAAGGTTAGTTAAATCATCATAGAATTGGTTCACCACGCCATCTTGTTCACATCAGGTCCATCAGTGTTTCATTTGACCTCCAACTGTCCAGCATTTATTCTTCTCTTCAGTCAGAACTGTCTCCGCTGTGGCGTTTCATCCTCTCCATGTTTTATAATGAATCATATATATGCTTCTCATTTCCATCCAATTTTCTGACTCGCTCCATATTCTCCTCCTACCATCAGTAACCACACTATTTTTAATCTCCGCAGCTCCACTTTTTACTGGGACTCCTGAAAAAAGTCTGCAGAGAACAAATTTGTTCTGTGCTCATGAATTACAAGGTTTTCAGATGAGCTCCTTTCATTTCATCCACAGGTCACACAAAGCTTTATTTGCATGGAAAGAGGAGCTAATGGAAAAGCATTGACATGCTGGCATTGACTCACTCTAAATGTGTGAGACTGCAGGAGTAAGGGTGCATATATATGGAAAAAAAAATCATTGTTTTTTAATGACCAGCAAATCCAAAGTCAGGGAAAATCTGCTTCCTAAGAATTGTGTTTAAAGTGTTGCATTATTTATCATCTGTGAGATTGGGCTCTACTTCTAAAAACACAGCATGTTTGTGAAAATGCTGACATAAGGGTGTTAAAAACAGACAACAGTGATGGAGAGAGCTTTCAAGACATTCTTGTAGTCAAGAAGGAAACATCTTTTCAGGAGTTTAAAGATCTGAAAGTTTGATCTTCTGTAGGCACCTAAGGGTGCTGCTGCCACAGCACAGAGCCAGTGGTGCTTGGTGCTACGTGATCAGGGTGTGTCTACATTTTACATGGAGCACAATCAGGGCGGGAAGAGGAGCACAGAGGATGGAGTGTTGCCTCTGATATGATTAAGGCGCTAGAACTGATCGTTGAGCTGCTTTTATTATGTCGGGAGTGTGTGCCTGGACAAAGACTGTGGCAAAATCTTGTTTTAGATTTTATGTTACTCAATTTTGCTGTGACAGTAAGTAACTTTTGGTTGTCTCCTTGTGAGAATGGCTTCTTAATCTTATTATTATTTTGGAAAAACAACACTGCTTTCCCATGATTGTCATGAATACACCACTTTCCACATTATTAAGCAAATGACATTTTTCTCTTATTTTCCTAAATATGAATGCAAATGACAGAGTATTTTTAAAGTCATCAGCCATTAGAGCATAACCAAATGTTTTTGAACAAACTTCATCATGATAACAGTTTTTTTTTAATAAAATCCCCAAAATGCACTGTTCCACATTATTATGCTAAACAGAGTTTTAAAACATTTTTTGGTTGTAAAGAACTGAAAATGGTCATTCATTGAATGTGCAGCATTAAGAGGTCATATTTACTGAAATCAAAGCTATTTCAGTCAAAAACATCTTAACAGGCCAAGTTCATGTTAACATAGGAGCCCTTCTCTGATATCACCTTCACTATTCTTGCATCCATTGAACTTGTGAGTTTTTGGAGAGTTTCTGCTTGAATTTCTTTGCAGGATGTCAGAATATCCTCCCAGAGCTGCTGTTTTGATGTGAACTGCCTCCCACCTTCATAGATCTTTAGCTTGAGGATGCTCCAAAGGTTCTCAGTAGGGTTAAAGGTCAGGGGAGGATGGGGCCACACCATGAGTTTCTCTCCTTTAATGCCCATAGCAGCCAATGACACAGAGGGATTCTTTGCAGCATGAGATGGAGCATTGTCATGCATGAAGATCATTCTGCTACAGAAGGCACTGTTCTTCTTTTTGTACCATGGAAGAAAGTGGTCAGTCAGAAACTCTATATACTTTGCTGAGGTCATTTTCACACCTTCAGGGACCCTAAAGGGGCCCACCAGCTCTCTCCTCATGATTCCAGCCCAAAACATGACTCCGCCCCCTCCTTGTTGACATCACAGCCTTGTTGGGCCATGGTGGCCATCCACCAACCATCCACTACTCCTCCATCTGGACCGTCCAGGGTTGCACGGCACTCATCAGTCAACAAGACAGTTTGAAAATGAGTCTTCATGTATTTCTGGGCCCACTGCAACCGTTTCTGCTTGTGAGCATTGGTTAGGGGGGGCTGAATAGTAGGTTTATACATGACTGCAAGTCTCTGGAGGATCCTACACCTTGAGGTTGGTGGGACTCCAGAGGCACCAGCAGCTTCAAATACCTGTTTGCTGCTTTGTAATGACATTTTAGCAGCTGCTCTCTTAATCTGATGAATTTGTTTGTCAGAAACCTTCCTCATTATGTCTTTACCTGCATAATAACCCGTCTGTGCTCTGAATCAGCCACAAATATCTTCACAGTTTGTAGATCATGATTAATTTTTCCTGAAATATCTCATGTTTTCATTCCTTGTCCAAGGCGTTGCACTATTTGACACTTTTCTGCAGCAGAGCTCTTTTCTCTTTCCCATATTGCTGAAACCTGTGGCCTGATTAATAATGTGGAACAGTGCATTTTTAGGTTTTTATTTTTTTTAAAAATAATAGTTATCATTATGAAGTTTGTTCAAAAACATTTGAATTATGCTCTAAAGGCTGGTGACTTGAAAAATATTCTGACTGTCATTTGCATTAATACTTTGGAAAACAAGTGAAAAATGTCATTTGCTTAATAATGTGGAAAGTGGTGTAAGTAGACTCTAAGTGGGCTAAACTCTGGCTGTTTAAACTTCTCTTCTTTCATAGCGCTTCTGACCGCAAACAGCAAACTTGTAAAGCTGATGGACTGGCCAGATTCCTCATCTGTCATCAGGTGGATTGATTTGAAGGGAGTTAGTCAAAGTGACTGCAAACCTGCAAACAATGGAGGCCAGTAAAGAGGTAAGCATGGTCTAATCAGAACGGGACAACATTTCTTTAAAACCTAACATTGTGCAAGTCCACCAGGACATATTCTTACATTTTTACACACTGTAGTGCAATTTTTGGGAGTATTTTAATATCAATATAACCCTTATATCCCAAGTTTTAATAATATGAATTAAATTATGTCTTAACTACTACAATAAATTGCTTAAAAGTGCAACAAACCTTGAAAAAATAAAAATCATTTTTGTTTTTTTCACATATATTTCAAAATACAAAAATTGCACATCTGTATCCCTCAAATTTGTAAATGTAAAAAAGTTGCACAATATCCTTTGGAACCACAGGAAGTTTATTTGGAGTCTGTACATAACTTGCTTTTTGAGATTTAGTCAGTTTTGTGATCTGTAAAAAACCGAGCCAGATGAGTAGTTGGACTCTTCATCTGACGCTGTAATTAGTTCCAGAGCTTCGCGCCAGTAGTAAAACCGTTTGGCGTGACCAGGTTTTTGTGAATCCATACCTAAACATGTAGTTACTTCTGATTGCTGCTTCCGGCAAGATAATGCACCACAACAAACCTCAAATTATCTCAAACTGGTTTCTTGACAGAGTTCACTGTACTCCAATGGCCTCCACAGACACCCGATCTCAATCCAGTAGACCGGGATGTGGTGGAAAGGGAGATTAGCATCATAGAAGTGCAGCTGACAAGTCTGCAGCTACTGTGTGATGCTGTCATGTCAGTAGGGACTTCGCGGAGGCAACTGTCCCCTGCTGCGCGTCGGACGATTCAAGCCTCCGCGTCGTCCATTTATCCCTGATAACTGGAGACCCGGTTGGGCATTAACCCTGACATAATAAAGCATACTGTCTGCTGCATGAGAGAGTGTGAGCGCTGTGTGGGTTTATTATTAGACCAGTCATTTTTAAATGCTTTTGATCTGAGGCACACCAAAGACCACGCCAAAATCTTACAGCACACCACGCTCATATCCATGAAAGATGGCCGCTTTAATATGGCGGCTTTACTTGATGGTCATTTGAGGTAATAATGCATGGTTGTTCACACCTAGGCATGCCTCACTGTAGAAAGAAATCCGTTTGGGGACAACTGTGCTTGTTTCCTCAGCGTACAGTTCAGTCGTGTAATCTTATTCACAGTAGCTGAATAAAGCAATCTGTTACAGCAAATTCAAAACTTGTACCTCTTATTTGTAATTGATCCTCTAAACTATCCAAAATACCTACTTATGAAACAAAAGCACAGTTAGAAAATGCCAGAAATCCAGCGGAAACAATGTTTTCTAAGAGGTTGTCCATTTTTTTTTTTGAACACAGCTTGCCTGAAGGCACACTCTGTTAGACAAATGTGTGCTGAGTGTGCACAGAGGAGGGCTTCAAACTTCATTTTGATTTTCAGTCATTAAATGTTGGAGAAGCTGTGCTTTTGTACATCCTGAGTGTGTGGAAAAACCTCAGTTATTTTATTTTATTCTAATGTCTGTCTTAACGTCATCTTCATATCAGGACCACTATGAACTCTGACTTGAGATTTTGTAGGGTCAGTTATTTTCTAAAGCTCCTCCTTTTAAGACAAACACATCCCGGGGCATTAACAGGAAGTTCATTTGTGATCTAGACCACATGAGCGCTGGGTGTAGAAAAGCTGCCTCAGGTGGAAAATAGGAAAGATACCTAATGTGTACACATCTTTGCACCAGGCATACGAAAGGCCCCTGAATGCTGTCCATGTCATGCTGAGCTCTTTTTGTATTGTGAATGGGAACAGATGGTACAGTCTCTTCAGATTTGTAACACCAACAGAGAAAAACTGGACTTGGTGTGAGACAACAAACTGTGTCAGACAGACTTCTTCCCTCGGAGCCAAGCGCATGGAGGAGAGCTGTGAGCTTTTCTCTCTCAGGCCAGCTGTCCCTGGAAGCAGAGAGAACTTTAGACTCGTTCTCAAACCTGCTAAATCCATGAAGGAAAAAAAAAAACGCAGTCACATCCTCTGTCCATGACTGGCAGTCCTTTAGGACGGGCTGCAGACATGCAAGCGGGTTAACTCCTGGTTTAACTTTAGCCTGTTTACACAGGAAGAGTGTGAAGGCTGACTTTGACTGACGACAGTAGTGCATAATTATCTGTTTTTCTTTTAAACTCTGAACCAACAATCTATTATGTTTGCTAAACCAGAATAAATGTCTGTGAAGTAACTGTGGTAACGCTTACAGCACCATGAATTATGCTTCAAATGTCCCGTTATCGCCCCGTCCAAAGGTCTACAGCCAAAGCAAATCTTGAGTATGATAATAAAGCAAAAGCACAAGTATAAATATAAAAAAATAAAGTAATGCTTTGATTTTTGCTTTGGTAATTTCACCGACTTACAAACTGATACAAATACTGGGCCTTATTCAACAACCATTCTTCAGAAAACAAGCTTGTTAAATCCTCTTATACAGCAGGGCTCATCAAGTGCATTTGCACCAGGGCCAGATTTAGTCTGGATAGAAACTCTGGGGGCCAGACTTTCAAATTCACAAAAATTAAATCAATATTTTGGTCTGATTGAAATATTATTGTATAAGTATCTGTATGTCCTTTCAAAATGAAGGCATTTTTAGGCATTACCAGTGAGATCTATCCCAGTTATCTATAATGCAGCAGGCCACAAGGAGAAAGACCTGACAACAGATTTAGCTGGACCCCTGAAACCCCAGAGAATGGGCCCTCTATAATAGTGAGTTAGTACCAGTATCAACTTATTTTGACCCTTTTAACACCTTTTTGATACTTTTTGCCCCTTTTTGCAAGACTTTAACCCCTTTTAACCCACTTTTCCTGCATGTTTTATCCCCTTTGTACCACTTCTTTATATATTTTGCCACTTTTTAGCCCCTTTTCATTCCTTTTTGCAATTCTTTTGTAATTTGAAACCATTTTTGATACTTTTCCTTGTTTTTCTTCCACTTCTACCAAATTTTGCCAGATTTTAACCACTTTTCAACACTCTTTCTCTGCCAGTTTTTGTCCCTTTGTGCCACTCCTCAAGCTATTTTGCCACTTATCAGATAGAGAAAGATACTTTGTTGAAGGAATTTCAATCCATTTTTGCTACTCTAACTCCTTTTTAACCACTTTATCTGGTCATTTTTTCAGCACTTTCCAACCTTTACCCCCTTTTTTTTAAATGTCTACTAATTTTGACTGACAAATAAATTTCTGATCAAATGTTCAGTCTAAAAATATTACAATCTTAATCATTTTGGGATGGATTTAACAGCTACAGACATTTAAAGCCAAAAGATAATCTTAAAATCACAACATCTTCTTTTCCTTCTTCTCTGATTTTAATGATCTTTCAGGGCCAGACAGGAAGCTTTGGGGGGCCTGATATGGCCCCCGGGCCACCAGTTGATGATCAGTGCTATACTGACCAAAACATCTGAACACCAACAACATCTGCCCGTAAGGGGCGCTGTCATCACAAACAAATGGCGACCAAGAAGAAAAGCCGGCGTAGAAGAAGATGAAGCAGGGAAATCCAGCTCCTTCTACTGGTCTTTTTTCCACATAAACAATGAAAAAAACACAGAATTTACTCCGTCTTGCTCTTGCACTGGAGCATAAGGAGCAGTCAGCAAGACGGCGAGCTGTCCAACATGTCGTTCTTTACACGAGATGAATAAATAAGCACGGACTACGACATGTTGCTATGGCTGCACACGCTCCCAGGGAGGTACTGACATGTATTTGAGCTATATGCCACTTCCTGTCTTTGGTTCACAATTTGGGCGACTTTGCTGTCACACGTCCAACGAACCGCTCCAGGGTTCGTTTGGAAGTGGACCGAGACCCCTCGTTTTCAGGCGGACCGGAGACCACTTGTTTGGTCCGCACCAGAGCTCATGTGAGCTTTCGCACCACTCCAGACGAACCGGACTATCCGGGAAAACGGACCAGAGTTCGTTTAAAGTGAACCAAACAGCTCTGGTGTGAATGCGCCCTAACTATGGATATAAAATAATCTCATGTGTAGGAGCTTGCTGATGAGACAGTGTAAAAATCTAAGTTCACATGTGTGTTAAATGTGATTTATTTATGTTCCATCATTCTGAAGCATCAGGAATAAATGTATGTTTAGTGTGACTCATACATTTAAAAAAAGACCTTATTTGCACAGTTTGATGATATATTTTCCTTATCCTGAATGCATCTTTTTCTGTTAACGACATGATTCATGTCATTTTTGATGAAAGCACCGTCTAGATTTGAACCTATTAATGTGTTTGTAGCATGTATTAAATATCGATATCATCTGTAAGTTGAGTCACAACAGACCGTTTATTGACCGGATTCTGATGATTTACACACTTTATTGAGGAAAAATGTGAACAAACTGCTGCGCTGTTGAAAGAAGTTTCGTTTTTACGATGACGTCATAAAGCTGATATGTCGCTCTGTCCCGTATTCAGGCGCGTTTCGTTTGCATTCACACTACCAAAACAAACCGGACTTTGGGCTCAAGTGCACTGATGTGAAAGCACCCTTACTTCTGTGTGCCTTCTATGTTTGCATACTGCCCTGCAGTGTCATGCCCATATATGGGCGTATAAGGGGTGTTTTTCTATGATAATTAGGAGACATGTAAATGTGCTTAAAGCTTCGGAGCACCTGTCATTCACCAACTTAAAGGTCACATATAATGCAAAAATAGACTTTTTCATGCTTTTCTGACAAAAATACGGTATGTGTCCCTGGCCTGTCCACAAACCCCCCAATAATCAGGAAAATCCATTCCCTCCCCCCTCTCTCTCTCCCCCTTCAGAAAATGTGTGCTAAAACAAGCTGTTCTCAGATTCTCCCCTCATGATGGCATGTGGGGCGTATGCCCCGCCCACAGGTTTGGTTGGCCCTCCCCTCTTGGTAGATAGTTCTGCCACATCCATTAAGCCTCATCCAATTCTTGAGAGGGGTGGAGTCAGGGGCGGAGTCAGACAGCTCATTAATATTTTAAAGCTACAGACACAGAAACAGCTCGTTCTGAGCAGGAATGGAAGAGTGGGGTTCTGTGTGTAAAAATCAAATATTGGAGTGTTTTTACAGAAACATATTTCACAGGCATGTTTTGGGGACCTCTGAGACCGATATAAACTTGTCTGAAAGGGGTAAAATATGTGACCTTTAAGAACATGGGTGAGAACACTTCTCAGAAACTTTAAAAACAAACCTAAGAAAAATCATTGGTAGATGTTGGTAAGTGAGGCCCATTTAAATATGATGCATGTTATGTTAAAAGGTGCAGTATGCATGTTTTAGATGTTTATAAAGACTCGATCAGATTTAGCAGACTGGCCTTACTCTAGAGTAACTTTTATAAGACTGACATCTCACAGCTAAAGACAATTTGTCAGCTGACTTTTTAGTCACAGACTAGGATTTGCAACGCCTGGGAGTCACTGACCACAGGACAAGAACAAGATTCCTTTCAAGAAAAAAACAAAACAAAGCAACTGTGCAAGTTACCACGACAACCGAAGAATTACCCCGTCTCACCAGATTTAACCCTGTTATGTCAGCCTGGGAAGAAGACTGACAGGACAGACAGAATCGACTGTTCTTCTATGTTTTTCTTCCTCACACATCCCTCTCTTCCTCTGATGGACTAACACTTTTAGGGTAATGATCCTCACACTCACCTGGTTGCTGTAACTCACCACAAGTCTGCAAACCTCTGCAGACACGACTCTGGTGAAGACCTGAGTAGGCTGCAACACTTGTATTCACATACATTTTACTGTATTCAGTAAAGCCTCTTAATTCTTCATTTACCCTACGGTGTGGCTCAGACGGAGGGACAGAAACAGTTTGCATTTTCTGATTGAGTTTGCATCTATATGATGATTTGAAAACACACCAGTAAAGTTGTTGTGCTCCATCCAGCTCTCTCTTGTTTTGCCCCCGGCTGCAGAGAAGCCTGGCTATCTCTGAGCTCTAATCCTGACTGAGACCGTTCACAAACAGACGATGAGCCGGGAGGGGAGGGGACTCTTATATCAGTTTATTATCAAGGCCAGGCTTAAAGATGTGATATAACTGTCACTGTTTGAAATACATTTTCCTCCCTGGATCAAACAGGCAAATAAAGAGAAAAACAACACTCAACCTTGTCATGCATAGCAGGAGAGCATGTTTGCACCATAGATGAGCCTCAGACAGAACAGAGTGATAAACCTCCTGATCCAAATAAGCACCAATAATAGACTCTATTCACCATCATTTTAAGGCCATGCAGTGTTTAAATTGTTCTGATCTCTGTGAGGTTTGAATGTGACATTGATTATAAAATCTGCAGGGCACCTTTACGTCACATGGCCAAGGATGAGATGGGGTTTTGATGCTGATTTACATTAAAGAGACTGAAAGGAAGCATGGTGGATCATTCATAAACACAGACAGCACCGGCACACAGATTTAACTTCCTCTGTTAGAGGAGTCAGGGATGCATGTGACCATAGGAGTGTTTTTTTTTGTGCCTTAGAGCAGAGCTATTCAATCACAAATTCAACTGGGCCAAATTTTAAAATTAAGAAATGTAGCTGGGCCAGACATGTTCGGCTCCCAGTAAGCAGCAGGCAATGTCAAATTTGGAACCAATACAGATCAATTTGATGAAAAATATGCACTTTTATTTATAGTCTCCCTTTTAAATTTGGCAACATGACAAAAGCACATGAAAAAGTGCAAAAAACAACAACAGAGCTGTATTTGAACACAACCTGAGCTAGTAGAAATGTTTTTTTTTTCACTTGAATAAAAATAAAATAAATACAATGATAAAATTAAATGAAATCCTGTAAATAATAATTTTAGTCATCTTACCCAGGCAAATATTAAAGTGCATAGAAACTAAATCTGCATATTTGTAGCTATAGTTGAGAAGGACATGTTTATATCTGATATTTTGGGGCTACTTCTCTCAGCATCACTAGCCACGTTTCAAAACAACAGCGCGTTGTAGGTTGACTGTTGCTAGGCACCGCAGAGTGCTGCATTCACAGTCTAAAATACTGTGGGAATTTATGAAAACTTGCAAAACAGGTTGCCCTCTGCATCTCTGGCACAACCATGGACTGGGCCACTTGGGGGTTGGTTCTGGGCCGCATGTGGCCCCCGGGCCGCTAATTGAACAGGCCTGCCTCAGAGTTTTAAGTAGAGACTGAGGCCTCGTTTACACGACATCATTTGCTTCGTTTCTGTTTTCGTTTCCAAAAAGTTCCACATTCAGACGGCTAGTTTTCAAAACGGTCAGAATCTGGCGCAGGCACGAAATACGTCTCTGCTGGTCCAAGTGATGGTGAAGTAAATCAACACTTTGTTGAAGTACAGTTAAATTCAATAGAGTGAGGAGCATGAACGGTACACTGGTGTCGGCCATCTTTGTTTTGTTTTGGTCATCCCATCTGTGGATGCGTTATAAGCCTATTCGCGCATGGATATTTACGGCAGCCATAGTGCGCATGTCCATTTTCAGAAAGTGCTGGCTTCCCTGTTTACACGGAGACGGAGACGGGGGCGTTTTGAAAAACTTCCACTCTGGAGCCCGTTTCAGAAAAGTTCTGTTTTCAGGCCCCAAAATGCCGTTGCCTTGTAAATGGACAGCCAAAATGCTACAAAACTTTTGCGTTTTCAGTCAAAAACATTGTTGTGTAAACAGGGCATGAGAGGGAGCCAGTCAGAGAGCTCATCTCTGACTAACGCCTCAGGATCTGCTCTAGTTGCTGCTGAAAAATGATTACCTGTCCACCAGATGGAGCCTCTCAAAGGAAGCAAAGGTTGCTGGGTAATGTCTAGTCGTAGTCCTTTCAGTGGAGACTGAATGGGCAGCAGAGAACAATAGGCTGCTCCTGAGGTATGCAGGCCAGATTCTTTTAAAAGTTTAGTGTTTTTTTTCCCCTCGTATTTTATCATTATTATGGCAGGGCAAGACTTACCAACACAGGATGATGACTTCAGTGCTGCAGAACAAGAGCAATTATTTTTTTAAAGGTTTATTTTGGGCATTTTTATGCTTTTATTTGATAGAGGAAGATAGTGAATAGAGTCGGAAATAGGAACGAGAGCGGGTGAGAGACTTGGGGTGAAGGGCCTCAGGCTGGATTTTAACCTGGGCTGTCCACATACATGGGGCACGCCTCAACCACTCGACCACCTGCACCCCCAGAATGGGAGCGATTCATTGATATCGCCTTGGATTCAACAATGCCATTGAGAGCTTGGCCACGCTCTTCTCCTTTTGCAACATCCTACCTGTGTGAGATAGCTGATTTTCCTGCTGTACTGCAATTAAGACAAAAAACAAATCAAAGCTGGACATTGAAAAGGGCCTGAGATTGTCAGCCTCCCTGCTGCACCCAAGCCTCAGGAGATCTGTAGCCCCAAAAAAGTCCATAGTAGTCTCTGAATTTACAGCAGGACTTATAAATCTTAAAGATGTTCGTACGTTTACAGGTTGAAATGTTCAGTGCAGGTTAGAAAATATGTCCATCTGCCAAATGGGGGCCTGACAAAAAAAGTTTGGGAACCAGTGACCTAAACCGTGTGGGAACAGAAAGATTCATAAAGAGTCGACGTTTGGAGAACAACTTCATTAAACAGACACATTTATCTCTTAGCCTTCATCTGCTTCATCAAGAAACAGATTTCAAACATATTCTACTGATGTGGAAGTAAATATTTGCTACAACAAGGTAAATATGGCTCTGGATTTATCCTTTTCCTGTCTAGACGGACAGATAACCATTCATGGTGCAAATAAAAAACTGACCTCAAATTTTTGAACTCTCCGTGTGTGAGACGTGCAGCCTCTCTGAGATGAAGTCCTAACACTGGCTGCCAGTCTGAAACTGCGGTTACTGCAGAGGAACGGCGAAGAGCGCTGTGATGTCACAGTGCCACCACAGACCAAAACATGGCGGCCTCCTGGTGAGTTTATAAACTCAAAATGCAGATATCTAGTGAGTTTTTTAGTTCAATAAACATACAAGAGATACAAATATCTGTCCTACAGGATGAGCCTGTCTGTGTAGGACTGTGTGATTGCTTTAGCTGATGATAAACCCCAAAACCCTCATTATGACATCAATCAGAGCTCTCCATTACTTCACACCCTCAACAACCAGACACACAGAGCAGCTTTTTTCCAGCCAGGGTCTCCAGTGCCAGAGAGAGGGGGAGGATGGGGGATGGGATGCCAGACAGGATGGGAAGGGAGAAAAGGAGAAGGGAGGAGATGAGCAGGGAAGTTAACAATCTGGTGTTTGGTTTGTTCTGGGTTTTTTTTTTTTCAAATGTTTGGGGCTGATGCCAGCACCCCCTGGACTGTGGTGGTGCCCTAGGCAGCAACCTTTATCCCCCATGCCTGGGGCCGGCCCTGTGGATACGCTCAGTCTGTAATTACACGAGTTTAAAGGCATTTCTCATTGAAAACATCACAGCCCTGACTGACAGAGGAAATGACCAAAGCTCTTTTTGTTAAGGATAAAAGGATGCCTTAATGTTCACCTCCTTTCACCCAGTGTTCACACCCATGATCTCTGGGCCCTGAGAGTACTGGCTGACCATTTCTTCATCTCTGTTCGATCTCCAGACTGCTATCAGATGATCTGTGTGCTGAAATGTGAGTTTTAACTTCAAACAGGATTAAAACCACATCCGCCCTCGGCCTTATTACCAGAGGTCTCCAGGTCGATCTAATCCTGCTACTTTTGTCTTACTCCAAACTGAACACCATCCCTCTGTGTCCTACAGCGTTCTTCACACTGTTTCAACTGTTTTACCACCATCTCTGCTGTGTTTGTGTTTGCTCCAGGCTCAGACAACAGACGCTGTGGGTGAATTCATACTGATTTACTTCTCGCATCAGCCTCTGAGGAAATTTAGTCCGGGTGCATGGTCGGAAATAATGTTCTGTCTGGACGACTGGATGATTTCATGGTCCTGCAGATTTACACTAAACCTTCTGAAAATCTCACAGTCATTGATTATGAAATGTTCATAATTATAAGATCTAAGTCATAATTATGAAATAAACAGTCATAATTATAAGATAAAAAGTCAGAATGAAATGAAGAGTCATAATCTCTGAGCAGTGGTCAGCTTATGAGGAGGATGTCATAATTATAAGATACTGTGCAGGAAATAATCAGATCCTCATAATTGTGATAAAAAGTCATGTTTTCATGTGTTTTAACATCCTGATTATGATAACAACAGCAGGAAGTTTTGAAATCTGAGGTTTTCTTCCTCCATTAATGAAAGGAAAAATATCAGCAGTTTCTCTGTATTTCAGTGATTCATTTCATTTTTACTCCATCTATCTACTTAAAGATCGCCCTCTGGTTGTTAAATCATCTGCGACTGGATTACAGATAAGACCGAACAAAACAGACACAGCGCTGTGGGAAGTAAGTTGCAGTTCTTAGTTTTTAATCACATTATATTTATTTTATCATGTTTTAATGATTTTTGGCTCATATTTATAAAATTAATAAAAGGTACTGATTCCTCTGGCCCACAGTAGGGAGGAGCTCTTAAGATGCCTGTATGGAAGCCCATTAGGGTCAGATAAAAAAGAAAAAATGAGAAAGTACAGGAATTCTTTAAAGAAAAGTTCAAAGTCATAATTATAAGATAAAAGTTCATAATTATAAGATAAAAAGTCATGATTATGAAATAAAAGTTCATAATTATAAGATAAAAAGTCATGATTATGAAATAAAAGTTCATAATTATAAGATAAAAAGTCATGATTATGAAATAAAAGTTCATAATTATAAGATAAAAAGTCATAATTATGAAATAAAAGTTCATAATTATAAGATAAAAAGTCATGATTATGAAATAAAAGTTCATAATTATAAGATAAAAAGTCATGATTATGAAATAAAAGTTCATAATTATAAGATCAAAAAGTCATGATTATGAAAAAAAAGTTCATAATTATAAGATCAAAAAGTCATGATTATGAAATAAAAGTTCATAATTATAAGTTAAAAAGTCATAATTATGAAATAAAAGTTCATAATTATAAGATAAAAAGTCATGATTATGAAATAAAAGTTCATAATTATAAGATCAAAAAGTCATGTTTATGAAATAAAAGTTCATAATTATAAGATCAAAAAGTTATGATTATGAAATAAAAGTTCATAATTATAAGATAAAAAGTCATTATTATGAAATAAAAGTTCATAATTATAAGATAAAAAGTCATAATTATGAAATAAAAGTTCATAATTATAAGATAAAAAGTCATTATTATGAAATAAAAGTTCATAATTATAAGATAAAAAGTCATGATTATGAAATAAAAGTTCATAATTATAAGATAAAAAGTCATGATTATGAAATAAAAGTTCATAATTATAAGATAAAAAGTCATGATTATGAAATAAAAGTTCATAATTATAAGATAAAAAGTCATGATTATGAAATAAAAGTTCATAATTATAAGATAAAAAGTCATGATTATGAAATAAAAGTTCATAATTATAAGATAAAAAGTCATGATTATGAAATAAAAGTTCATAATTATAAGATAAAAAGTCATGATTATGAAATAAAAGTTCATAATTATAAGATCAAAAAGTCATGATTATGAAATAAAAGTTCATAATTATAAGATCAAAAAGTCATGATTATGAAATAAAAGTTCATAATTATAAGATAAAAAGTCATGATTATGAAATAAAAGTTCATAATTATAAGATCAAAATGTCATGATTATGATTTAAAAGTTCATAATTATAAGATAAAAAGTCATTATTATGAAATAAAAGTTCATAATTATAAGATAAAAAGTCATAATTATGAAATAAAAGTTCATAATTATAAGATAAAAAGTCATTATTATGAAATAAAAGTTCATAATTATAAGATAAAAAGTCATAATTATGAAATAAAAGTTCATAATTATAAGGTAAAAAGTCATAATTATGAAATAAAAGTTCATAATTATAAGATCAAAAAGTCATGATTATGAAATAAAAGTTCATAATTATAAGATAAAAAGTCATGATTATGAAATAAAAGTTCATAATTATAAGATAAAAAGTCATAATTATGAAATAAAAGTTCATAATTATAAGATAAAAAGTCATGATTATGAAATAAAAGTTCATAATTATAAGATAAAAAGTCATGATTATGAAATAAAAGTTCATAATTATAAGATCAAAAAGTCATGATTATGAAATAAAAGTTCATAATTATAAGATAAAAAGTCATGATTATGAAATAAAAGTTCATAATTATAAGATCAAAAAGTCATGATTATGAAATAAAAGTTCATAATTATAAGATCAAAAAGTCATGATTATGAAATAAAAGTTCATAATTATAAGTTAAAAAGTCATAATTATGAAATAAAAGTTCATAATTATAAGATAAAAAGTCATGATTATGAAATAAAAGTTCATAATTATAAGATAAAAAGTCATAATTATGAAATAAAAGTTCATAATTATAAGATCAAAAAGTCATTATTATGAAATAAAAGTTCATAATTATAAGATAAAAAGTCATGATTATGAAATAAAAGTTCATAATTATAAGATAAAAAGTCATGATTATGAAATAAAAGTTCATAATTATAAGATCAAAAAGTCATGATTATGAAATAAAAGTTCATAATTATGAAATAAAAGTTCATAATTATAAGATCAAAAAGTCATGATTATGAAATAAAAGTTCATAATTATAAGATAAAAAGTCATGATTATGAAATAAAAGTTCATAATTATAAGATAAAAAGTCATGATTATGAAATAAAAGTTCATAATTATAAGATAAAAAGTCATGATTATGAAATAAAAGTTCATAATTATAAGATAAAAAGTCATGATTATGAAATAAAAGTTCATAATTATAAGATAAAAAGTCATGATTATGAAATAAAAGTTCATAATTATAAGATAAAAAGTCATGATTATGAAATAAAAGTTCATAATTATAAGATAAAAAGTCATGATTATGAAATAAAAGTTCATAATTATAAGATCAAAAAGTCATGATTATGAAATAAAAGTTCATAATTATAAGATCAAAAAGTCATGATTATGAAATAAAAGTTCATAATTATAAGTTAAAAAGTCATAATTATGAAATAAAAGTTCATAATTATAAGATAAAAAGTCATTATTATGAAATAAAAGTTCATAATTATAAGATAAAAAGTCATAATTATGAAATAAAAGTTCATAATTATAAGATAAAAAGTCATGATTATGAAATAAAAGTTCATAATTATAAGATAAAAAGTCATGATTATGAAATAAAAGTTCATAATTATAAGATAAAAAGTCATGATTATGAAATAAAAGTTCATAATTATAAGATAAAAAGTCATGATTATGAAATAAAAGTTCATAATTATAAGATCAAAAAGTCATGATTATGAAATAAAAGTTCATAATTATAAGATAAAAAGTCATGATTATGAAATAAAAGTTCATAATTATAAGATAAAAAGTCATGATTATGAAATAAAAGTTCATAATTATAAGATCAAAAAGTCATGATTATGAAATAAAAGTTCATAATTATAAGATAAAAAGTCATAATTATGAAATAAAAGTTCATAATTATAAGATCAAAAAGTCATTATTATGAAATAAAATTTCATAATTATAAGTAAAAAAGTCATTATTATGAAATAAAAGTTCATAATTATAAGATTAAAAGTCATTATTATGAAATAAAAGTTCATAATTATAAGATAAAAGTCATGATTATGAAATAAAAGTTCATAATTATAAGATAAAAGTCATAATTATGAAATAAAAGTTCATAATTATAAGATCAAAAAGTCATGATTATGAAATAAAAGTTCATAATTATAAGATCAAAAAGTCATGATTATGAAATAAAAGTTCATAATTATAAGATAAAAAGTCATAATTATGAAATAAAAGTTCATAATTATAAGATAAAAAGTCATGATTATGAAATAAAAGTTCATAATTATAAGATAAAAAGTCATGATTATGAAATAAAAGTTCATAATTATAAGATAAAAAGTCATAATTATGAAATAAAAGTTCATAATTATAAGATAAAAAGTCATGATTATGAAATAAAAGTTCATAATTATAAGATAAAAAGTCATGATTATGAAATAAAAGTTCATAATTATAAGATCAAAAAGTCATGATTATGAAATAAAAGTTCATAATTATAAGTTAAAAAGTCATGATTATGAAATAAAAGTTCATAATTATAAGATCAAAAAGTCATGTTTATGAAATAAAAGTTCATAATTATAAGATCAAAAAGTCATGATTATGAAATAAAAGTTCATAATTATAAGATAAATAGTCATTAATTATGAAAAAAAAGTTCATAATTATAAGATCAAAAAGTCATGATTATGAAATAAAAGTTCATAATTATAAGTTAAAAAGTCATAATTATGAAATAAAAGTTCATAATTATAAGATAAAAAGTCATGATTATGAAATAAAAGTTCATAATTATAAGATCAAAAAGTCATGTTTATGAAATAAAAGTTCATAATTATAAGATCAAAAAGTTATGATTATGAAATAAAAGTTCATAATTATAAGATAAAAAGTCATGATTATGAAATAAAAGTTCAAAATTATAAGATAAAAAGTCATGATTATGAAATAAAAGTTCATAATTATAAGATAAAAAGTCATGATTATGAAATAAAAGTTCATAATTATAAGTTAAAAAGTCATTATTATGAAATAAAAGTTCATAATTATAAGATAAAAAGTCATAATTATGAAATAAAAGTTCATAATTATAAGATAAAAAGTCATTATTATGAAATAAAAGTTCATAATTATAAGATAAAAAGTCATAATTATGAAATAAAAGTTCATAATTATAAGATAAAAAGTCATTATTATGAAATAAAAGTTCATAATTATAAGATAAAAAGTCATGATTATGAAATAAAAGTTCATAATTATAAGATCAAAAAGTCATAATTATGAAATAAAAGTTCATAATTATAAGATCAAAAAGTCATGATTATGAAATAAAAGTTCATAATTATAAGATCAAAAAGTCATAATTATAAACAAAAGTTCATAATTATAAGATAAAAAGTCATGATTATGAAATAAAAGTTCATAATTATAATATAAAAAGTCATAATTATGAAATAAAAGTTCATGATTATAAGATCAAAAAGTCATGATTATGAAATAAAAGTTCATAATTATAAGATAAAAAGTCATGATTATGAAATAAAAGTTCATAATTATAAGATAAAAAGTCATAATTATGAAATAAAAGTTCATAATTTTCAGATAAAAAGTCATAATTATGAAATAAAAGTTCATAATTATAAGATAAAAAGTCATGATTATGAAATAAAAGTTCATAATTATAAGATCAAAAAGTCATGATTATGAAATAAAAGTTCATAATTATAAGATAAAAAGTCATAATTATGAAATAAAAGTTCATAATTTTCAGATAAAAAGTCATAATTATGAAATAAAAGTTCATAATTATAAGATAAAAAGTCATGATTATGAAATAAAAGTTCATAATTATAAGATCAAAAAGTCATGATTATGAAATAAAAGTTCATAATTATGAAATAAAAGTTCATAACTATAAGATAAAAAAGTCATGATTATGAAATAAAAAGTCATAATTATGATATAAGAAGTCAGAATTAGAGGAAAAAAGGTGAAAATTTGAATCAAATTTTTTAATCATGACATTAAAAGTCAAAATATGATTCAAAATTTTAAATTGTGAGTCTAAAAGGTCAAACTATGGGATTAGAAGTCAAAGCTTGGAGTTGAAAATATGAGATAAAATACAAAATAATTGGTTAAAAAGGTCAAAATATCACTTAAAAATTAGAATTATGAATCTTGAAGCTCCAAATATTAAATGAGAAGTCAGAATGATGAGTGTAAATGCTCAAAGTATGAAAAAAAAGTCAGAATCCTAAGTTTGAGTCCTGATTGTGAGATGCTAAATTCAAAATGTGAAATTAAAACACAAATGAATTTCTTGAGGGCCGCGAGGAGTAAGTATTGGCCGCGAGACTCTCAGTTGTAATACACCTCCCCGCCACTTGGTGGCAGTAATGCGTTAGTCAGTTGACTATCAAGCTCAAACAAGCAGAAGAAGACAGCCGCGAGCCTAGAGCAGAAGTTCTGAATAAGTTTGTTGATGTAATGATTGAGTTGTTTATAATGAGGTATAATTTCACACACTCACTGATATGAGGCATGAGGCTGTAGAGCAGTGATACTCAACTCGCGGCTCTTTAGTAACCAGTTGCGGCTTTTTTAAGGCTTACTTGGAAAAAACAAAACCTTTAGTAAAACCCTTTATGAAGCTAAACACCGTCATCAGTACAGATTCAAGATAGGTCACATCAGTAAATCTCTTACCCACACACAGAAGACTGGCTTTAACTTTCAGATTTATACGTTTATTATTTTAAATCCGTATTTTATTACCGTCGGATGCGACGGAGGAGTGTGTGTGAGAGAAGAGAGAAGAGGAAGTCCGCCGGTGGTGCGTCTCTTCAGTTTGTTCATTCATCGAGGTGTTTAATCTGAAGCTTCCCATTTCCTCGTTTTAACCTTTTCTCCAGCCACATCCTGCCGATGCTCTCTCACACACTGATCTATGACGATTGTGGCGACGGCGTCATCAACGGGCATAACGCACACGGATCACACGTGAAGATGACGTCATATCTAGTAAAGGTTGTCCAAACGTGGCTGTTTTATTTGATCTTTAATGCACTAATGATCATAAATATTGTCAAAAGAGCAGAAATATAAAACCAAAGCTCCAGAATGAGGCAGGGTGAAACGATGTGAGGCAGGGCTGGTTTTAGTCATTTGGAGGCCCAGGGCAAAGACCATTATGAGGCCCCTCCCCCCTTAACTAAAGAATTAATAAGAAGTGGAAAAAAATTACAACATATCTCTTTTATGTTCATGAAGCCACAGAACTCCAGTAAAGGCCCCAGTGTGAGCTATAAATACCCAAATAACCAACCATCATTCATCATTTTCTTTAAAAAGCATCTCAGAGCTCAAACTCAGCTCATTCTAATATCTAAAAAGTCTTTAGGCCAGGTGAACTTTCATAACGCTGGTGTTGGGCCAAAGACTGGTATCTCCAAAATGACCACTTTTCATGGAATGAAAAAAATGTATCTTTTGACATATTTTATTGATTTAAAATTAGTTAAAACCACTGGCAGCTAAGACTGACCAATAGCACTGATTTATAAAAACAAATTAAAATCATAAAAAATTGAGATACAAGGTTTTAGCCTGATGTCAGTGATGAATAAAATAAAAATCAGTGACATATTGTTTCATCTGACATTATCCCATTTAACCTCATAATTATCCACCAATCCTCTGTTTTATTTCATGTCAACTACAGATTAGCTGATCTATTGTCTACCTTAAATTCCTGGTTTGTATTGTGTTTCTCGCTAAAGTGTTTTTTCAACAATGTGGCTCTTTGTTAAAATAAGGTTGAGCACCACTGCTGTAGAGACAGGCACGCTTCTCTGTTAATGTCTTAGATACTCTTACATTAACAGGAGCACAGCAGCACTCGTGTCTCTTTTGCTCTTCCTCTTCCATCTGATGGAGGTACATTAGATGTAGTTATTGAATACAAATCATATCAAGAGTATGATTACCAATTCAGCGTTAAAATTGAAATGGGCCCCGGGTCCCTCTGTACTGGAAAGGTTGGGCCCCGAGGTCAAAAGGTTAAGAACCCCTGATTTAATCCATCTCAGCCTCAGTAATAGTTACACCTATAGTTGTTTTTAATCACTCAGCAGCATTACTGTCAGTATTTTTAACTAACAGAATCTGCTTTAAGAGTTGGATTGTCTTTGCTGTGATTGAAGTTAGTGATATAGAAATACTGTTGAAGGTTTGCATGTTCAAGGCTAGAAGGTTAGTAACTGTGAAGGCTCTCTGGTGAAACTTGAGATTTAAATCACTTGTGAAGCATGAGTCCAGCCTGAAACATTTACTTTAGGACATTTCCTCCTCGTGCAGATTAGGGATTTGATGCTGAAAAACACATTTCTCCACTGATCACATTCAAGGGTTGAGCTGTTTTAGTTCTCAGTCTGTGTTTGTGTTCATCTCCCGTCAGAGCAGTGAGTCTGTTGAAAAGAATCCAAATGAAAAATCATCCTAAAATAAAACATTTCATCTGAAAATTTGGATGTGGATTGGCATGAATCTAATATTTTCTTCCAGCTCCTTTTGAATGGAATAATTTCTCGCCTTAGGCGCCATAATCACAGCTCGAGTTTGGAGATATATTTCTATTAGTCAGCCTCTCAAGAGGCCAGGCGCCCGAGGACACAAGAGAGGCAATATTTAGATCTCTTAAAGAAAATTATTAAAACTGAGGCGTCCTCACTACACCTACGACCAGCAGGCTGAGCGTGTCAGTCTCTGCTGTGTTAACGTGCATTCTTTGTACCTGCCTCTAAATCTTGAGCTCTATTTAGATGTGTGCGACCTTAAAGGTGAGCAGTGGTGGTTTGAGGGGTTTGGAGGCCCCAGGTAAAGACTGACTCAGAGTTTCCACAGGGTAAAAGTCTGGAGTGTCTGAGTCATGGTTTAGCTCCGCTCTACAGCGTGTGGCATCGCCCACTGGGAACGTTTCTCTGAAGAAGCACAGCCCAGAGAAGAAGGAAAAATAACATCAAATGTGGAAAATGACATACTTTAGTGTGGAGATATCTACAGGCTATTACAAGTATTCTCCCCTTTGGAAGTTTTAACCTTTTACTGATTCTTTAAATCAATCACAGTCCATGTAATTTTGCTTTTTAGAATAAAAACAAAACCTATTTGATGACAAGGTGAAAACAGATTTCTACAAAGTAATGTCAAATAAAAATATGTAATGTAAAATAAGTGACCGCAAATATATTTACCCCCTTTAAATCTGTGTGACCGTCAACCTAAATAATTTTGAGATTAAAAGGTGAACATGATAAGTTAAAATCTCAACACCTGAGAAAAAAAGTCAACTCATATGTTTAAAGGTAAAAAACATGACATTTAAGGTCAAAATCATGTTTTTAAAAGGCAAAATACGAGATAGAATACCGAAACCATGATTTTTAACAGTCAAAATGTGAGATAAAAGTCAAAATCGTGAGGTTTAAAGGTCAAAATATGAAATAAAATTCAAAATCATGAGTTTTAAGGGTAAAAAAAATGAGATAAAAGTCAAAGTTAGGAGTTGAAATGGTCAGCAAAGCTGAGATAAAACTCAAAATTAAGATATTTAACAATGAAAATATGAGATAAACATCAAAATTGTGAGTTTAAAACATCAAAATATAAGATTAAACTTCAAATGTATAAGTTTTAAAAGTCAAAAATGAAATAACATTTCATTTCCCCTGACTTATGAGATAAAAGTCAAAACCATGACTTAATAGCTGAAAATAGGATGTAAAACGTGAAATTATGAATCTTAAAGGTCAAAACATAAAAGAAAAAGTTGAAGTTATGAGATGTAAAGGTTAAAATGTGAAATAAACGGTTAAACCATAACTTTAAGCCATGGCAGATGCAAAATTGAAAATATAGAGAAAACACAAATTTCCTGTCTTTGTATCAAATTATTTTTGACTTTTTCTAAATGTTATGGCTCAACAAGAATATTATAAATCATCAAGGTTAAGGTTACATTTTTTATACTGGAGGAAATCTGCAGACCTCAGACTGGTGGGCCAGTTGTAATAAAAATATCATATGATCTGGTGGGCCGGGTATAACTGCACCACTGGCCGGATTTGGCCCCGGGGCCTTCAGTTTGACACCCCTGCTCTATTGGATTGAGGTCTGGGTTTGACTCGACCACTCCAGAACATTTCCCTTGGCGTCTTTAAACCATTCCTGTGTAGCTCTCTCTGTACGCTTCGGCTCATTGTCTCACTGGAAAATAAATCTTCTCCCTCGCTGCAGTTCTCTTGACTGACTAATAAGATTGTCCCCAAGGATTTTCCCATACCTTGCAGCATTAATTTTACCGTCTGCCTTTACAAGCCTTCCAGTGCCGGCTGCTGAGAAGCATCCCCACAGCATGATGCTGCTGAGAAGCATCCCCACAGCATGATGCTGCTGAGAAGCATCCCCACCGCATGATGCTGCCGCCACTGCCACAGTGAGGATGGTGTGTTTGTGGTGATGTCACTCTTTGGCGTCTTGTCTGATGGCCATAAAACTCCATTTTGGTCTCATCAGCCCAAAGAACTTTCTCCCTCTTGACCATGGAGTCTCCCACATGCCTTTAGGTGAACTCTAGTCCAGATTGAATCTGAGTTTTCTTCAACAGTGGCTTCCTCTTTGCCGCTCTCCCATAAAGCTCTGACTGGTGAAGAACCCGGCCAACAGTTGTTGTCTGCAGAGTCTCTCCATCTCAGCTGCTGAAGCTTGGAACTCCTTCAGAGTAGTCATAGGTGTCATGGTGGACTCTCTCACTAGTCTCCTTCTTGCACGCCCACTCAGTTTGTGAGGACGGTCTGATCTAGGCAGATTTACACATGTGACATATTCCTTCATTCTTTCATGATGATTTAACTGAACTCTGGGGGATGTTCAGAGCCTTGGAAATCCATCCCCTGACTTATACTTTTCAGTAACCTTTTCTCTGAGTGGCTTGGAGTGTCCTTTTGTCTTCATGGTGTAATGGTAGCCAGGAATACTGATTAGGCAGTGACTGGACCATCCAGACTGATGTCTTTATACTGCAATCATGGCACTCAGGTGATCCCCATTTCACTAAATGTGAGACTAGTAGCACCAACTGGCCTGACCTCTGCTGAGTTAGGTCAGTCACTTATTTTACATTATATAATTTTAACTGATTGATTTTCACTTTGACATTAAAGAGGTTTTCTGTGCTTGTATTTTGTGAAACAAAAGCCACATGACGTTGACAATGATTAATTTATAAAATGAATAACGGGCTAAAACATCTAAGGGGGTGTAGACACTGTAAATGTGACAAATATGCAAAAACTAAGAAGTCAGTAAGGAGGAATACTCTCTCAACACTGTCTGTGAGTGTCAGCTGAGTGTATTTTTACAAACCTTTGTCTGATTTCTCTATTTCACACATTTTCAGACAGCTTACAGTTAATGCAGAGTATTGTTGGTAATGCTTTCCTCTCATCATGCTGCTCTTCTCTGTCGGCATTCATCACCCACTCGTGTTTCTCTCTCCTCTCTCTGTTTTTCATCTGCATCCATCCTTCTGTCTGAATAGAGCCGCCACAGTAAAAGCATGCAGTGATCACAACGTATGAGCGCCCTAATCAAACAGTCTGATCTTTAATAATGAAGAGAAATGTCCATCACCTCATTGTTCATTATTTTAATTATTTCAGGGTCTTACCTTCAGCCTATCCAGACTATCAAAAGAGACTGGGTTTGTTCATGTATACATTTTAGCCAGCACATGAATGCTTCGCTGTGTCACCTCTCTCCAGGAGTGATTTGGGTGAGAGAGAGTGAGAGCAGCAGAGTGACACTGAATGAACAATCCAACAGTTTAGATTGAGGCTTCGTCCAAATGTAGGTGGGTAATTTTAAAAATGTTGATTTTGTTCGGTGTTTTGGCCGTTACACAAATTCAAACATCATTTTAGGTCACTGAAAATGCAAATTTTCTAGAATTCTTTCCAGGATGAAGGTTTTTAAAAGCTCTGTTTACAGCATTTCTCTGTAGACGAGCTAAACAGAGTTTATAGTTTGTAATGCTCACTTTCAATTCCATGAACACAGCTGACATAATTAAACCTGTGCTGGTGCTAACGTTGCTAACTGGGCTATTGATATCTTAACACATACACTACATTGCCAAAAGTATTCGCTCACCTGCCTTGACTCACATATGAACTTCAGTGACATCCCATTCTTAATCCATAGGGTTTAATATGACACCTGATATAATCAGGTGATATAACACCTGATTTACATTATTTGGATGGGTGAGTGAATACTCTTGGCAATATAGTTTATAGACAGTTGCTCTCCTTCTATGTTGATGAGCAGAGAAGCCTGAATGGAAACAGATGCCACTGCTGCTTCATACAACACTACAAACCCAGAGGGTCGGACAAGACCTCATATGATATTAATCATTTAATATAATCATATTAAAGGTGCAGTGTGTATTATTTAGCCTAGTAGCGTTTAGCTGAACAAACTTGGTAAAATAAAGCAAAACATTTCTAAGACGGTCTATCTAAATAAGTGTTTAGTCATCTAAATTCAAAAATAGCTATTTAAAAAAACAACAACAACAACAAAAACTCAGAATAAACCTTTAATTCCTACATAGGGAGGGTCCCCTCCATGGATGCCGCCATCTTGGATTTTTACATGTTTCCATGGTAACCTAGAGGAAAAAAGGAAAAAAGGACAAATAAAGTTATTGTACTGTATTGTATTCACACTACAGATACACATTAAATCCAACTGGTTGCCACAG